>NW_007260523.1:240014-320719 GCF_000164805.1 Carlito syrichta | reverse complement strand
CTGCTTTCCACACAGGTTGCACTAGTTTACACTCCCACCAACAGTGTAGAAGTGTTCCCTTTTCTCCACACCCTCTCCAGCAACTGTTATTTTTTAAGTTATTGATGATGGCCATCCTAACTGGAGTTTGGTGGTATCTTGTGTGGTTTTAATGTGCATTTCTTTGATGAGTAGTGAGGCTGAGTATTTTTTCATGCATCTGCTGGCTGCTCTTATGTTTTCTTTTAAGAAGTATATTATTCATATCTTTTGCCCACTTTGTAATGAGGTTGTTTGTTTTTTTCTTTTCAGCACGTCTGAGTTCCTTGTACATCCAAGATGTTAGGCCTTTGTCAGACATGGAGTTGGCAAATACTTTTTCCCAGTCTGTGGGCTGTCTCGCTGTTCTCTTGATGGTTTCTTTGGCTTTGCAGAAGCTTGTCAGTTTAATGAGGTCCCACTTATCTGTCTTTTGTTGGTTGGTAATTTGATGGGTATTGCATTAAATCTGTAGGCATTAAAGATGTCCATCTTACCTTCACAATGTTGATTCTTCCAATCCATGAGCATGGGATATTCTTCCACTTGTTTGTGTCATCTTTGATTTCTTTCAGCAGTGTTTTGTAGTTTTCATTGTAAAGGTCTTTCACGTCTCTGGTTAGGAAGATGCCAAGGTATTTCATTTTTTTTGTGTGGCTATTGTGAATGGGATTATGCTTTTTATTTGGGATTCTGGTTGTTAATTATTGGTGTAAAGAAATGCCATTGTCTTTTGCACATTTATTTTATACCCTGAGACTTTGCCAAAGTCCTTTATCAGTGCAAGGAGACTTTTGACAGATTCTCTTGGGTTTTCAAGGTACACAATCATGTCATCTGCAAAGGGAGATAACTTGACTTCCTCGTTTCCTATTTGGATACCCCTGATTGCCTTCTCTTCTCTGATTGCTCGAGCCAGGACTTCCAATACTATGTTGAACAGGAGGGGTGAGAGTAGGCATCCTTGTCTTGTTCCAGTTTTCAGGGGAAATCATTCCAGTTTTTGTCTGTTTAGGAGTATGTTGGCTGTAAGTTTCTCATAGATGGATTTTACTATTTTGAGGTATGTTCCATGTATGCCTAGATGTTCAAGGGTTTTTATCAAGAAGGGGTGCTGGATTTTATCAAAAGCTTTTTCTGCATCTAATGATATAATCATGTGGTTTTTGCTCTGACATCTGTTGCTGTATTTAATTACATTTATTGTCTTGCGAATGTTGAACCAGCTTTGTGTCCCAGAGATGAAGCCTACCTTGGTCATGATGGATGACTTTTGAGATGTGTTGTTGAATCCGGTTTGCTAGGGTCTTGTTGAGAATTTGGGCATCTATGTTCATCAAAGATATTGGCCTGTAGTTCTCTTTCTTTGTTGGGTCTTTACCTGGCTTGGGTATCAATGTGATGTTAGCTTCATAAAATGATTTGGGGAGGGTTCCATCTTTCTCAATTGCCTGGAATACTTCCAGTAGGATTGGTATCAGCTCCTCCTTAAATGACTTATAGAATTCTGCTGGAAAGTCATCTGGTCCAGGGCTTTTTTTTTGTAGGTAGTTTTCTTATTACATAGTCAATTTCCTTGATTGTTATTGGTCTATTTAGGGTCTCGATTTCTTGTTTCAACCTAGGCAGGTTGTGTGTCAGAAAGTCTTCCACTTCCTTACGGTTTTCAAGTTTATTTCCATACAAGTGTACATAGTAGTCTCTAATGATCTTTTGTATTTCTTCAGTGTCAGATGTGACTTCATCTTTTGTGTTTTTGATTGTATTTATTTGGGCTTTTTCTCTTTTTTTCTTGGTCAGTCTAGCTAGGAGACCATCAATCTTGTTTATCCTTTCAAAGAACCAGCTTATTGTTTCATTGATTTTTTTTGTATTATCTTTTTGTCTTCTATGTCCCAGATTTGGGCTTTTATTTTGGTGATCTGTATTCTTCTGCTGAAGTTAGGGTTTTGATGGTCTTGCTTTTCCAGCTTCCTAAAGTGACTTGTTAGGCTGTTAATTTGTGATCCTTCCATTTTCTCCATGTGCGTATGTAGAGATATGAATTCCCCTCTTACTATAGCTTTCATGGCATCCCAGAGATTTTGGTAAGATGCTTCTTCATTTTTATTTGTTTTCAGGTATCTTCTAATCTTGGTTTTGATTTCATCATTGACCCATGAGTTGTTCAGCATCATGCTATTTAGTGTCTATGTCTTTGTGGGTTTGGGGGGAACCTTGTTGGTGTTGATGTTTATTTTTATTCCACTGTGGTCCAAGAAGGTACATGACAAAAATTGATCTTTTGAAATTTGTTTATGCTTGATTTATGGTCAAGTATGCGGTCGATCTTAGAGTACATTCCATGTGGTGATGAGTAGACTGTATATTCTGTGGTCATTGGGTGAAGTGTTCTGTAGGTATCAGTTAAGTCCATTTGGTCAAGAGTCACATTGAGGTTCTGGATCTCGTTGCTAATTTTTTGTCCTGATGACCTGTCTAGGGTTGTGAGTGGGGTATTAAAGTCCCCAGCTATGATAGTGTTAGGGTTAATATCTTTTTTGAGTTTTCCTAGAAGCTGCTTTATGAAAGTTGGCACTCCTATGCTGGGTGCATATATGTTTTGGATAGATATTTCCTGTTGATGGGGTGAACCTTTTATCATTATGTAGTGACATTCTGTATCGTTTTTAATTTTTGATAGCTTAAATGGTATTTTGTCAGAAATTAGGATCATGACTCCTCCTTTCTTTTGTGTTCTATTCACCTGAAAATTTGCTTCCCATCCTCTTACTTTGAGTCTGTGAATGTCCTTTCTAGTGAGATGGGTCTCTTGAAGGCAATATATTGTTGCCTGATAATATTTTATCCATTTTGTCATTCTATGTCTTTTCAGTGGTGCATTTAGTTCATTCACATTCAGGCTAATTATTGAAATGTGAGAGTTGATCCCTATCATAAGGTTCTTATAGAGTTGTTGTTGTTGTTCCTCTTTGTTTGTTTTCTTTCTTTGATTTTGGGGTTGGTTCATGTGTGTTTTACTCTTTTTCCTGTACTCTTGTTAAGAACATTGTTGTTCTTTTTTTCTTTCCTTCTGTGTTTAGTACTTTCTTAAGTGTTTCTTATAGAGGTGGTCTGGTGACAGCGTAAGTTCTTAGGGATTGGATATCTGGGAAAGATTTTAATTCTCCCTCACTGATGAAGCTTAGCTTGGCTGGGTAGATTATTCTTGGTTGAAATTGTTTATCTTTTAGAACTTTGAAGATAGGGCTCCAAGCTCTCCTAGCCTGCAGGGTTTCTGTAGATAAATCTGCTGCTATTCTAATTGATCTTCCATGGTAGGTGATCTGGCCTTTTTCTCTTGCTACCTTTAGGATTTTTTTCTTTTATACCTACTTTGTTTAGGCGAATTATGTGTCTGGGAATTGGTCTTCTCACATGTTGTCTTGCAGGGGTTCTCTGAATCTTTTGTGTTTGAATTTTCACATCAGTGATGAGATGAGGGAAGTTTTCTTCAATAATCTCATGGAATGTTTGTTCCAAGGTGGCCTCTGTCTCTCTTTCTGCTTCAGAAAGTCCTAGTACTCTTAGGTTTGGTCTCTTGAAGTAATCAGTCATCTCTTGAAGGTTTTGTTCTGTCTTTTTAAGTTTCTTTTCTATGTGTTTGACAGTTTGGCTTAGTTCTATATTTTGGTCCTCAAGCTCTGAGATTCTTTCTTCTGCTTGGCTAATTCTTCTTTCGATGCTTATCAGTTTGTTATTTATTTCATTCACAGTATTCTTTACTACTGTTATCTCAGTTATCAACTCCTTCCTAGTTTCTTCTTGTCTTTCCTCAATTACTTTTAATCTCTCCATTAATGTCTTGATATCTAGGTTTGTAGTTTGAGACCTGTCATTCTGGCTATTTACCCTATCTTACCCTGAGTGACTTTTATTGTTTGTTTATTTCCCCCAGATGAAAAAAGTCCTCAGAAGGAAACATTTTGCTTATAAGGAAGAGGTGAAACAAAAACACCAGAAACACTAAATGGCATCAAAATTGACGAGCTCAAAAACTTTTGAACAGTGGAAAAGCATCTCAATAGGTGTATTGCATCAAATGGAGAGTACTTTGAAGGTGATTGAAGTTTAAACATGTAAGACTAAATACACAATTTTTTGTAAATAAACCCCAGATTTTTGGGGTCTCCCCTCATATAGCAAATAGGAGATGAAAACATCATCTTGGGGAGGGTACGTAACATCAATAAGGGTGAATGATCCTCATCCAGGCAAAGTGATGTCCAATGGAAGGCCCCAAACTTCACCTGTATCTAAACCACTTATGTACCCAATCCTGACTTATACCCCCACAACTTTAAAATTTAAAAAAGAAGAAAAAGAAAACATCATCTTAGTTCCCCCATGAAACTGGAAACTATGAAACAGAGGACTAAGAGGAAGACAGAAAACTCTCTAATAAACCAATTGTGTTTTCCTGACCTAGCAGTCATTGAGTAAGGTGAGATAATTACCTTTTCCAGAAGTATATAATGATGGGGAACACAGCCATGACAGCCCCATGGAAGACATTCCGATCTAGGTGGCCCTCTGTGACAGCAGCAAGAATGGCATCCTTCTGGGATTCAGGAATATTCACCTGCTCACAGAGTGGGAGCCTGTCACTGGCAGAGGCTCCAGAGAAAGCAGAAAACCTCTCTTTATCCCCAGGATCCTCAAGACCACCCTATCTCCAGAAGGCAGAAGTTTTTCATGGGGTTGCTAAGTAAAGGACATCTAGTTGGTCCAGGACTTAGGAGGCACCTGAAAGTGTAAGATCCTTGTGGGGAAAATGCTTCTTAGTGAAAAGTCAGAGTGAAATGGAAGTTTTCCCCTTACCCTCAGCTTTGGAGGGATGTCAGAATGCAGGAAGAGCTTTAGGATAATGTTAAATTTGGAACGCATTAGGATCACATCATTTTCACTGTACGCCCGGTTGACCTGCAGCATGTGAGCTGAACTCACCAAGTCATTAAATCTAAAAAAGAGGCATTAAGTAGGACATCAGAAGGGGAAGAAGTAAGCAGTGTCTATATAAGATACCCAGCCTAGACCTATTTGTAGCCTTAAAAAGGCAGGGCCAGGTTGTGATTGCATTCATTCAGTCATAATTCATCCATGAGCAAATATGGAGCACCTATCAATGTCAGGTAATAAGTGCTTCTTTAAGTGCTTATTTTACCATGAACTCCCTTATGCATCCCACCTTCCCTCCTTTACTCATTCCGGCCCTACAGCATTTTCACCTCAGAGACCACCTTGCCCTTACCCCTTCTGTTCTGACCTGAAGTAAGCCCTGAGATTGGGTAGTCCAGTAGGTCCCACTCTTGTAAAGCACTTTAGGCAATGGGAGAAAGTTTGAACTTTATTCCAGTCGTAATGAGAGGCCACTGGAACATTTTAGGCAGGAGTGTGATATGGTCTGGTTTACATTTTCAATAGGCCGCTCTGGTTGCTCTACAAAGAATAGTTTGTAGAGGGCAAATGAGAAATCAGAGACAAGGTGTGGGAACTGGAGCAAGTGGCAAGGCTGTTCTCTGACTATTTTATCTCTCTCTGTTCGTCACTTGACTTTCCCTTCTGACTAATCACTTCCCATCCTTCAAATTTCAGTTTAGATTACCAATGAATTTTGGGTCTACCAAGAAACCATACTTGAGGACTTAGAATTATCTAAATGTACTTCCTGTACCTGACTCTCCCATAGCACCTATCATCCTGAGACACTTTTTAAAAATTTATGTGTTATCTGTTATCTGCATTAGTTTGTGGAGGTCCTGAAGAGGTGAGAATGTGTCTTAGTTGTGTTTTGTATCTCCAATATCAAATCCAGTGTCCAAGAGTAAGCAATCAACAAACACTCGTCAAACTGAGCTAAATTACTCATTGGGGTACAGTGAAAGATTTCTTAATCAAATTCCCCTAACTGGAGCATAAGTTACTGGGTGCCTATACTTCTGACACAAACACACTCACTGATGCCCATGACATGTTGACTGCGTAGACTGGTGAATCATCTTTAGTATATTCTCACATTTCTCCAATAAGTTGAGGTAAATGTTTACTAGGAGTTATACGTGTTTTTTCCCAAATATTTTTGCCTGTTATATTTGTTACTATAAATAGTAACTTATGAAAACTAACCTTTATGAACCTAAAAAGAAAAGCAGTAGTTGTTTCTATGAAAACAGATGCAAATACTTTGGAACATTCCAATAAAGGCAAGTAGCTTTTAAAAAAACTACTGTTGAGTTAGGTGTAGCAGGGCAATTTAAAACATAAAAAAAGGTAAAAAAAAAAATCCAGAAGGATTACTTTGCTATACATTAATCCTAATTTTTGTTCTACTTTAAAAAAATTAAAAAATTTGAATTAGTAGACAAACATTTTTTACTCCAAAATGGTAGCATAGAAGCTAGCTGGCATCACTCCTCCACCCAGAAAACCAAAACCAAATATATAGTACTGAGATTATTGCCAGCAATATCCCAAAACTCAAATATGATGAGACAGAGGAGAAAACAGAAAAAGAAGAAAATAAATGAAGATACCCACAAGATATTGAAAGTTACTTCAAAAGACCAAATCTAAGAATTATCAGTGTTCAAGAGGGAGCTAAGCAAGAGCAAGGGGTAGAAAACTTGTTCAAATAAACAACAAAAAATATTCCAAGAGTTGAGAAAGATACAAATATCCAGGAACAAGAAGGTCAAAGAACAAACAAATTCAGCACCAAAAAGACAATCCTAAGGAGTATAATAATCAAACCCTCAAAAGTCAAGGACAAAGAGAATTCTAAAAGCAGTAAAGACAAAAGAAGCAAATAACAAATAAAGAAGTTATTTGTCAGACTTCTCAATGATAACCATAAAGGCCAAGAGGGAATAAAAAATATTTTCAAAGTGCTGAAAGAAAACAACTGCCACCTAAACGTACTATAAACAGCAAAGCTATCATTCAACTCTGAAGAAGAGATAAAGTCTTTCTAGACAAATAAAATCTGAGAGAATTCATACCAACAGACATGACTTACAAGAAATGCTAAAGGAAATTCTTCATTATGAAAGAAAAAACCCACTAAAATGCAAAAAGAAGACATTGGAAGGTATAAAATGCACTGGTAAAAGTAAGTACACATGAAAAAAGCCCAACCTGGTTTGGCAGTAGTGGTACACTGCCAGGAAAGGTGGGGGCACACCTCATCAACAAGGGTACCTGCTTAATGAACATTTGTATATCTAACCCTGAATTGTACCCCACATCTTTAAAATAAGAAATTTTTAAATAAAAAAGAGAAAGAAAAAAACCCAGCATACTCTAATACAGTAATTGTGGTGTGCAAACCACTCATAACTCTAGTGTAAAGCAAAAAAGACAAATCTATTGAAAACAATAATAAAAAGAAAACAATAATAGCTATAGAAACCCGATAAGAGATAGGCAATATAAAAATATGCAAATCAAGACAACAAAAAGTAAAAATATTGGAAGGATGAAGTTAAAGTGTAGAAGTTCTTTTTAGGTGTTTTTCTTTTCTGTTTCTATGCTTTTCTTTGTGATCTAAGATAAATTATCATCTCTTTAAAACATTTTTTAATATCTATACAATTTTTTTTGTAAGACTCATGGTAACCACAATGCAAAAGCCTATAATAGGTACACAAAAATGAAAAGTGATGAATTAAAACATGCAATGAGAGAAAATCACTAAACCACAAAAGAAGATTGAAAGAAAGAAAGAAAGAGGACTTATAAAACAACCAGAAAACAAGCAACAAAATGCACTAGTAAGTCCTTACTCTTCAATAATAACATTGAATGTAAATGGACTCAATTCTCCAATTAAAAGACACAGAATGACTGAATGAGTAAAAGAAACAAGACCTAACTATACACTGCCTACAAGAAATCAGTTGTACTTATAAAGATAAAAATAGACTAAAAGTGAAGGGATGGAAAAAGACATTCCATGCAAGTGGAAACCAAAAAAGAGCAGGAGTAGCTATACGTATATCAGATAAAATAGACTATAAGTCAAAGACTGTAAAAATAGACAAAGAAGGTCACAATGTAATAAAAGAGTAAATTGAGCAAGTGGATATAACAATTATAAATATCTATGTGCCCAACGCTCAAGTATATAAAATACCCAAACATATATAAGTACCAAGTATATAAAGCAAACATTAGATCTAAGGGAGATAAAGAATGCACTGCAATAACAGTAGGGGACTTACACATCCTACTCTCAGTAATGAACATATCATTTAGACAGAAAATTAACAACAGAAAAAAACTACAGTTAAACTATACACTAGACCAAATAGGCCTAACTTACAATTGTAGAACATTTTACCCAACTGCTTAGAATATATGTTCTTTCCATCAGTACATGAAGTATTTTCCAGAATTGACTATTTCTTAGTTCACAAAACAAATCTCAATAAACTCAAAAGTAAAAGTCATATCAAGTGCCTTTTATAACCATAATGCTGAATAAAACTAGAAATCAATAACAAGAGGAGCCTAGGAAACTGTACAAATACATGGAAATGAAACAACATGCTTCTGAGTGACCAATGAGTCAGGGAAAAAACTAAAAAGAAAAATTTTAAATTTCTTGAAACAAGTGAAAATGGAAATACAACATATCAAAATCTATTGGATACAGCAAAAACAGTACTGTCAGGGAAGTTTATAACAACTAATACTTATATCAAAAAAGTAGAAAGACTTCAAATAAATAACCTAATGATGCACCTGAAAAAATGAAAAGCAAGAGCAAACCATACCCTAAATTAGTAGGAGGAAAGAATAATAAAGATCAGGGCAGAAATAAACAAAATTGAGACTTAAAAATATATACTGTTTTTATATAGAAAAATAATGAAACTAAAAAAATGTTTTTCTGAAAAAAATAAACAAAATCAGCAAACCTCTGACTAGACTGGTTAAGAAAAAAGAGAGAAGACTCAAATAAAATCAGAAACAAACAAACACTTAACAACTGAGACCACAGAAACACAAAAAATCTTTAGAGACCTGAATGCACAAGAAGTTGGAAAACCTAGAAGAAATGAAAAACTTCCTGGACACATAACCTACCAAGATGAACCATGAAGAAATAGAACATCTAAATAAACAAATGATGAGCAAAAAGATTGAAGTCTTCAATCAAAGAATACCTCAGGACCTGATGGCTTCACTGCTAAATTCTACCAAACATTTAAAGAAGAATGAATACCAATTCTAACCAAACTCTTTAAAAAATTGAAGAAAAGAGATTACTTCTGAACTCATCCTATGAGGCCAGCATTACCTTGATAACAAAACCAGAAAAGGACACAACAAAAAAAGAAAACTACAGGCCAATATTACTTATGAACATAGATGTAAATATCCTCAGCAAAATACTAGCAAACCAAATTCAATAGATCAACATTAAAAAGATCTCAATCATAATCAAATGGGATTCATTCAAGAGATGTAAGGATGGTTCAACACATATAAATCAATAAATGTGATATATCACATTAAGAGAATCAAGAATAAAAACCATATGATCATTTCATTGGATGCTGAAAAACATTCAATAAAATTTAACATCTTTTATGGTTAAAAATCCTCAATAAACTGGGTATAGGAGAAGCGTATCTCAAAATAATAAAGGCCATATATGATAAACCCACAGATAACACCATGCTGAATGGGGAAATAATGTTAAGTTTTTCCTCTGAGAACTGTAACAAAACAAGGATGCTCACTCTCACCACTCTTATTCAACTTAGTACTAGAAGTCTTAGCCAGAACAATTAGGCAAGAGAAAGAATAAAAACCATCCAAATTAGAATAAAAGAAGTCAAATTAGGCTTGTTTGCAGTTGACATGATCTTATTTTAGAAAAACCTAAAGATTCCACCAAAAAACTGTTAGATCTGACAAACTCAGTTTTCAAGATACAAAATCAACATATAAAAATCAATAGCATTTATATACATCAATAGCAAACAATCTAAAAAGAAACAAACAATCTCATTTACAACAGTTACAAAGTATATAAAATACCTAGGAATTAATTTAAATAAAGAATTAAAAGATCTTTGAGAAAATACTGATGAAATCTAGGAAAATACTGATCAAAAATGGAAGAGAGCTGGGCTCGGTGGCTCAGCCTGTAATCCCGCGCCTTTGGGAGGCTGAGGTGAGTGGATTACCTGAGCCCGCGGGCTCAAGACCCGCCTGGGCAGCGAGACCTCATCTCTACAATAAATAAAAAAATCAGCCAGGCGTGGTAGCACATGCCTGTAATTCCGGCTACTTGGAAGGCTGAGGCGGAAGGATCGCCGGAGCCCAGCAGGCGAGGCTGCAGTGGCCAGGAGCAGCCACTGCACTCCAGTCTGGGCGACCGAGTGAGACTACAACTCAAAAAAAAAAAAAAAAAAAAAAAAAGGAAGAGAACACATGCAAAAATGAAAGGATATTTTGTGTTTATGAATTGGAAAAATTAATATTGTTAATGTCAATACTACCCAAAGAAATTTATAGACTCAATGTAATCCCTATCAAACTACCAATGACATTCTTCACACAAATAGGAAAAACAACCTAAAATTTATATGGAATCACTAAAGACCATGAGTAGCCAAAGCAATTTTTGTAAAAAGAAAAAAGCTGAAGGCATTACACTGACTTCAAAATATACTACAAAGTTATAGTAACCAAATAAATATACTGGGATAAAAACAGACACATGGGCCAATGGAACTGAAAAGAGAACCCAGATATAAAACCACGCATTTATAGCTAACTCATTTTTGACGGAGGCTCCAAGAACATACAATGGGAAAAAGATAATATCTTCAATAAATGGTTCTGAGAAAACTGGATATCCATATGTAAAAGAATGAAACTAGACTCCTAACTCTCATTATATTTAAAAAATCAAATACAAATGGATTAAAGACTTAAATCTAAGATGACACTCTGAAACTGCTAGAAGAAAACATTTGGGGAATGCCCCAAGACACTGGTCTGGGCAAAGGTTTTTTTGTGTGTAAGAAGCACAGGTAGCTAAAGCAAAAACAGACGACTGAGAGTACATCAAGCCAGAAATCTGCACAGCAAAGGAAAGAATCAACATAGCACAGCAATCATCCACAAAATGGGAGAAAATATTTGCAAACTATCCATCTGACAAGAGATTAAATACCAGAATATATAAGGAGCTCAAATAACTCAATAACAAAAAATATGTAATCCACATTTAAAATGGGCAAAGGATAGACATACAAATAGCCAACAGGTATAGCTCAATACCACTATCATCAGGGCAATGCAAATCAAAAGCACAATGAGATATCATCTTATCTCCATTAAAATGACTTTTATCAAAATGATAATACATTGTACATTGTGGGTGGGAATGTAAATTAGTACAGCCACTCTGGAAAACAATATGGAAGTTCTTTAAAAATCTAAAAATAGAATTATCATATGATGCAGCAATCCTAATGCTATGTATCTATCCAAAGGAAAAGAAATCAGTATGTTGAAGAGATATCTACACTTTCATGTTTTTTGCAGCAGTATTCACAACAGCCAAGATACAGAATCAATCTAAGTGTACAGCAATGGATGAATGGTTTAAGAACAGTGGTATATATATACACAATAAAATATTATTCAGCTACAAAAAGAATGAAATCCCATCATTTGCAACAACATGGATGGAACTGAAGGTCAGTATGTGATGTGAAATAAGCCAAACACAGAAATATAAATACTGCATGTTCTTACTCATATGTGGGGGCTAAAAAAGTAGATCTCATGAAGATAGTCGATTGCAATCACCCTACTGATCTATTGGAGCACTAGATCTTATTTCATTTAACTAACTACATATTTGTACCTATTGATCAACTTCTAATAATAATAATAATAGGAGAGTAGATTGGTGTTACCAGAAACTGGGAAGAGTATGGGGAAGGGTTATGAAGAAAGGCTGATCAGTAGGTACAAATACGCAGTTAGAAAGAAGAAATAAGATCTCATGCTCAATAGATCATTCGAGTGTTTACAATTAACAATAATCTATTGTACATTTCAAAATAGCTAGAATAGAATCATTTGAATGTTCCTAGAATAAAGATAGGATAAACATTTAAGGTGATGGGTATCCCAATTACCCTGATTTATCTTTATACATCATATGAAAGTATCAAAACATCCTATGCACCTCCAAAATATAGACATATATTACAAATCAATTGAACAAAAGTATTAGTAAGGAGAATTTGAGGTACAGCTTATTTAAGAAAAATATACGGATATCCCATTGTAGATTGACTTTGGCTTTACATCAAAAGTTTGACAGGTGAATGAAGGTACATTACTAAGTTTTAAATTTAAAAATATCTGTTTAATGTTATACAGACACGCACATAACCCTAACTATAACTATTGTAATTACTGGTTTTAACTGAATAGTTTTTGGTCCCATGGTGCATCAAAAGAGGACTTCTTTCATATTTATGAATAATGGATAAAACTATGTTCTACGACCTGAAAATAAGTAACTACATTTCAACACAGGAACCCCAGAAAACAGAAGAGATATTAGGTTTCAAAGAAAAGAATGATTGATAGAGTGACAGACTTCAGTAGGATTTTCAGAAGGAGTCTCCTTCTTGACAGGACTGAAATCACTGTGCTTCTCACAGGTCAAGCCAGTCTTTGCTGGGCAGTTCTAAGGATAAAAAGCCATGAGAGTAAGGGGAGGTGAGAAACTTACTTCTCCATTTCAGAAAAGAAATACAAATCATTGATCACAAAGTTGATAATGATCATCCTGTGGCCAAATATACGGCGCTTTACCAGGATTATATCTCCATTCTCTTGGTCTGCACTCCGGGTACTTGTGGATAATGGGGCTGAACGTCCTGGTGTGTTAGACGATGGAGATAAATCTGAAAGAGAAAGAGAAAGTAATTACAATTGGGTTCGAACAAGTCACTCTTAAGCTTATAGCCTTCAACCTGGGCATAACAAAAATGAAGAAAGGAGACTGTGGACCCACCCTTTGAGCTTATTGAAATAGTCATTTTCAAACATCGGGCTTAACCTGTGACTTAAAGTCATCTACTCATATGGTATGACAATGCACATACAAAAAAAATCAACTGAGCACAGAAGGATATTTTCTTGGTGCTTATTTCATAAGAATATAATCACACTGTAGTTATGCTAATTCCTAAAGTTTCTGTGGAGACTATGAAAACTGAACACGCAGATGTGACCTTCAAAAATGGAGTATGTGGTTTTTAATAAAATGCTTATTCAAGGTTTATTAGGGAAGTAATTTAGGGGTAAACTAAGAAAGTAGCACACACACACACAAAAGCCAAAACATCAAGAATAAAGAAGTTTATTAAAGAAACTGAAGGTAGAAAGCTAGAGTAGAAAAGAGATAGGAATGAGTAAAGGAGAGCATAAAAGATTCTAGAAGATTTGGATTGTGTGTCTAAAAAATAAGAAACTACCTTTAGAAAGTTTCTTGACGGAGGCATACCCAAAGAAATCTATTCACAGGATTCAGGTCTGAGAAAAAGATAGTTTGGGACTGGATCTGACAAATTGGCCTTGTTTGGGTTTCAGAAAATTTTCTAACCTAGCTCTAGAATTTACGGTTCTTCCTGTAAATCCTTTATTGTGAAGTGATGTTCAGGATTTATTGATGTAGGTGTGGTGCTCCCTATGATGTAAGTGGGATTCCTTTTGGTGCAGTGCTATACACAGCATTGGGAGTAACTGCAAATTTCCATTAATGCCTAGCAATTCTTATGACACTGTGCTGGACACTAGGGTTATCATACTGAATAAGACTTCAAGTTTCTGCCCTACTATCCTTGCATCTTTTTTTTCTTAGACTTGAGTTTGAAGGGGGAAATGTCTGGATAACAGTGGAAATTGATCTGATGGATTTTTAGAAAAAGGGTGCTAAACCCACCCTAGAAACTTGGAAGACATAGGATGCTTATAAACTGGCTCTGGTGGTAAAGGGGAGGTCTGATTTGGATTATTTGCTGATATCTATTGTAAAGAGTCCCACTGTAATCAAGTTTAAGGTACTGATGGTTTATCAACTGGGTCACGGAATTTCTGAATATTTAACAATGAGCTCCCACCAATCAGTGTGAGCAGCTCTAGCTCACTATCACCTGGGAGTCATATTCCCCTATTTCTTTCCATATTCAATTAGTCATCAAACCTTGTTGATTCTACTTTATAAATATATTTCAAATATATTCACTGTTTGTTTTTCTTGCAACTACATTTGTTCAAACACTGTCGTCTTTCACTTATCTTGTTGCAAAAACGACACAAGCATTCTTGGGGTCAAGACAAGGGGAAGGTAACTGAGGTGATTAGGACACAAAATTTAAGAAAGCACTTTCTCAAAGTGGTACAAGTACAGAGTTGGTATTTTCTTGACCCTGAGAGTCAGTGCCTCCTTAACCTTTGTGCCTCACCCTACTTCTAGCCCTGATGTTCTTGCACTTAATTTTGCTTCCTTGTAGTATATTCTCTATGTTACAGTCAGGATGATCATCCTAAAATACAAATTAAATACTGTTACTACTGGGCTAAGACTTTTTGTTAGGACTTCCACTTCCGTCCAATATGCAGTGCCAGGATATTTCCACCAGAAACCACTTTTAAAAATCAGACAACAAGCCAGGCTCAGTGGCTCAGCCTGTAATCCTGTGCCTTTGGGAGGATGAGGTGAGTGGATTGCCTGAGCCCGTGAGTTCGAGACCCGCCTGGGCAGTGAGACCTCATCTTTACAATAAATAAAAAAAATCAGCCGGGCATGGTAGCGCATGCCTGTAATTCAGGCTACTCGGAAGGCTGAGGCGGAAGGATCGCTGGAGCCC
Organism: Carlito syrichta; assembly: GCF_000164805.1. Classification (NCBI taxonomy): domain Eukaryota; kingdom Metazoa; phylum Chordata; class Mammalia; order Primates; family Tarsiidae; genus Carlito; species Carlito syrichta. The sequence continues at coordinate 305,747 of NW_007260523.1, read as the reverse complement.
AGCAGGTCGAGGCTGCGGTGGCCAGGAGCGACCACTGCACTCCAGTCTGGGCGACAGAGTGAGACTCTAACTCAAAAAAAAAAAAACTCAGACAACAGGTCGGGCACGGTGGCTCAAGTCTGTAATACCAGCACTTTGGGAGATGGAAGCGAGAGGATTGCCTGAGCTCAGGGGTTTGAGACCAGCCAGAGCAACATAGCAAGACCTCATCTCTACAATAAATTAAAAAATTAGCTGGGCATGGTGGCATATGCCTGTGGTTCCAGTTACTTGGAAGGCTGAGGTGGAAGGATCATCTGAGTCCAACAAGTCAAGACTGTGGTGGCCATGAGCATGCCACGTACTCCAGCCTGTAAGACAGAGGGAGACTCTGACTCAAAACAAAAAACAAACAAAAAAACAGAACAGACAACATATATTGAAACAGTTTTCAAGACACTGAGTATCAGAAAATTAAGGACAGTGATCGTTGAGATTTGAGAAAAAAATGAGGTGAGTCCTATTCTTGTCCCTACCACCTTGAGAAAGAGTCTATTCCTCAGCCCAGGAAGGAAAAACCCAGACAAAATTTCAGTGAACTCTCTAAACTGAGGAGATGGACCTGAGAGTCTAGCAAGACAAATGTGACTAAAATTTACAGGACAAAGTTCAAAGAGGAAAGAGAGAGAGCCCTGGAACCCCAAAGGTTCTGTTAAGTATTCAGCACTGACCAGTGCAGAGTCCTGACCAGTGCAAACATGAGAGAAGGTTACCCAAAGCTGGTGGGGTGGTGGCATCTAAAAGCATTAGAAAACAGTCTTTGATGCATTCATGAAGCCAGACTACTAGACTAGAAAAACTACTAGTAATTCATGAGGAATTTGTAAGGATACTCAAAAAGATTTTATCTCAGTAGTGGAGAATAGCCATACAAGGAACATGGCTCTAGACCCACCCATTAATCATATAAATAAGACTTAAGAGAATTAAACAGTTTTCAAGTAACTTAACTGCCAATCATGAGGATTAAACTCTGACCTTTATTTTTCTCTTACCAAATTCCTAACAAAAGGGACCTGGGGAGTCCATGCCTTATAAACCATAAAGTTTCAGCAGATAGGTCTTTATTAATTCTATATAACGTGGCTTACTTTTCAACCTGACTCTGGGATAATATCACATGACAGATAACGAAGGAAATCAGGGCAACCCCTTCGGGTCCCCTCTCACTGTGGGAGCTTTTCTGTCCTCTCAATAAACCCTGTTTTCTCAAAAAAAAACCCCAAAAAAGGAAATCAAAGCTACCTCTTGGAGAAATTTGCATCTGTATAGATTTCCCACAGGAGCTAGGCATTTGCATCTATCTCCCTCAGAGCTGCTATATATGAGGCTTAAATCTACATATCAGAAACTTGGTTTCCTCAAACAGCTTCTTATTTCAACTCAGCATTTCCTTTACTGATTTCAAAATTCTGTAGACAGAGTCTAATTCTTCCTACCAACTGTCAATCGGGAAATCTTTGAATACACCTATGACCTGCAAGCCCTCATTTGGAGATGTCCTGCCTCCTGAGCTAAACCAATGTAAATCTCACATGTATTGATTTACAGATTTTTTGCAACTTCAGTCTCCTCAAGATGTCTATAATCAAACTGCAGTTTAACCACCTCAGGCACACATTCTCAGGACCTCTTAAAATGATGCCACAGACCTTGGTTACTCACATTTGGCTCCAAATAAACCTTCTTAAATATTTTACAGAGTTTGGCATCTTTCATTAACACCCAGAACAAAGTTCAGGCATATTTTATAGAAATACAAAAATATCCAACATCTAAAAAGATAAAATTTACAATGTCTCGTCACCAAACAATGTTTACAGGCACATTAAGAAGCAAAAACAAAACAAAACAAATGAATCATAAGGACAAGAATAATTGATCCGTTGAAGTTGACCTGGAATTGACATAAATACTAGAATTAGAAGACAAGAACATTGAAATATTTATTATAACTTCATGCAGTACCTTAAAAAATTAAAGAGAGACATAGGAGGTATTTTTTTTAAAACCCATTAAAAACTGAACTTCTAGAGATGAAAACTATAATGACAGAAATGAAAAATACACTGAAAAGCAATAATGGTGAATTAGACATGCCTAAAAAAAAAATTAGTGAACCTGAAGACATAGCAATGGAAACTATCTTTAGTGAAACATAGAGAGTAAATAAGGATCTGAAAAAATGAAAAAGTAACAGTGAGCTGTCTGACAACTTCAAATGGCCAAATATACATATAACTGGAGTCTATAAAATGGTGTTAGAACTGATCTCGGTGGCTCAGCCTGTAATCCCGCGCCTTTGGGAGGCTGAGGTGAGTGGATTGCCTGAGCCCGTGGGTTCGAGACCCGCCTGGGCAACTTGGTGAGACCTCATCTCTACAATAAATCAAAAATTAGCTGGGTGTGGTAGAACACACCTGTAGTTCCAGCTACTTGGAAGGCTGAGGCGGAAGGATCACAGGAGCCCAGCTGGTCGAGGTTGGGCGACGGAGTGAGACTCCAACTCAAAAAAAAAAAATGGTGTTAGGGAGTATTTAAAGAAATAAAGTCCTAAAATATTACATATATGATAAAAACTACAAACTCACAGATCCAAGAAGTTCAATAGACCCAAAGAACAAAATCACAAGGAAAACTTCACCAACACACATTATAATAAAAAAATTTCAAAACTAAGAATAAATTTTTAATAAGTAATAATGTAAAAGTAAAGAAATAACAACACATTATAGAGGAACAAAGACAAAGATGACATCAGATTTTGTGATGACAACAATACAAGCAAAAAGACATTGTGGCATCTTTAAAGTACTTAAAAGTAAAAATCTGTTCACCTAGATTTCTATACTCAGTGAAAATATTTTTCAAAAATGAAAGCAAAATAAAGACCTTTTTAGACACACACAAACTGCAATAATTTATCACCACCAGCTTACATTAAAAAAATGTTGAAGAAAGTCCTTCAGGCAGAAGAAAAATGGTATCAGAAGAAAATACAAATATACATAAAGGAATGAAGGACAATGAAAATGGTTAAAAAAATGAAATATATGTAAAATTATTGTATTATTTTAATCTCTTAAAAAGACAAATGTGTTTTTAAACAAAAATAATGACAGTGTATTATGGAGCTGAAAATATATGTACAATAAAATGTATGGCAATATAGCCTATAGGACATGAGGGGAGAAATGCAAATATATTAAGATTCTTTTTTTTTTTGAGTTGGAATCTCACTCTGTTGCCCGCATGGTGGAGTGTAGTAGCACACTCACGGCCACCCCCACATCGACTTGCTAGGCTCCAGCATCCCTCCGCCTCAACCTTCCAAGTAGCCGGAACTATAGGTTCATGCTACCACGCCTGGCTAATTTTTTATTTATTGTAGAGACAAGGTCTCAGCAAGTTGCCCGGGCTGGTCTCAAATCCACTGACTCAGGCAATCCACTTGCCTCGGCCTCCCAAAGTGCTGGGATTATAGGCTGAGCCACAGAGCCCGATCTATTTTAAGGTTCTTATACTGCAGATTGAATCTCCTTTATCTGAAATGCTTGGGACCAGAAGTGTTTCAGATTTTGAATTTTTGAAAGATTTGAAATGAGATATCATGGGGATGGGATCCAAGCCTAATCATAACATTCATTTATGTTCATATATCCCTTATACACATAGCCTGACGGCTATTTTATTTTTCCCCTGGGGACACAGAATAAATTGTGTTTTGTGCATCTGCACTTTGCAACATGTCGTATGAGTTTAGGTGTAGAATTTTCTACTTGTGGTATCATGTTAGTGCTCAAAAAGTTTCAGATTTTGGAACATTTCAGATTTTAGATTTTCAAACTAGAAATGTTCAACCTGTACATGCTGGGTGGTGGCATAGCACTTGAAGGTAGGCTGTGATAAGTTAAAGATGTGTACTATAAATTATAAAGCCACCTATAAAATAACAAAATAAAGAATAATTGCTAATAAGTCAACAAATGAGAAAATCAAGTTATAAAAATATACTTAACCCAAATGAAGGCAGTAAAAGAAGGAAAAGAAAGCACAGGCAGGATAAATAGAAAACAAATAGTATGATGATAGACTTAAATCTAACCATATCAATAATCACATGAAATGTAAACTCTCTAAATATTCCAATTAAGAGTTTAACATTGTCCAGTTAATTTTTTTGTTTGCTTGCTTAGTTGTTTTGTTTTGTATTAAAGAAAGACCCAGCTGTATGCTGGCTACAAGAAAAGCACTTTAAATGTAAGGCACAAGTAGGTCATACATGAAGAAATTGGAAAAATATGCATACTAATACAAATAAAAAAAATCTAGAGTGGATACTTTAATATCACAGTAGATTTTAGAAAAAGTAGTATTACCAAGGACAAAGAAGTTCTTTTTATAATGATCAGTGAGTCAATTAATTGGAGGATATAACAATGATAAATCTCTATGACTCATAGCTCATAACAGAGCTTCAAAATATATAAAGTGGAAATTGACATAACTGCAAAGAAAAATCAGTAAATCACAATGATCAGAGCTTTCAATATTCTTCTCTCAAAAATTGATAGAACAAGTAGACAGAAAATCAGCAAAGCTATAGTAGACTTGAACAATATTATCAGTCAATAGGATCTAACTTATAAAATACTATACTTAACAATGGCAGAATATGTATTTTTCTGGCACTATAGAATAAGATGGCCAATGTGAGGCAGTTAGAGCATGTTTCTCCTATGGATAAACCAAGATAGAAATCAGCACTAAGAGAGGAACAAAAACAGCAGCATGCCCTATGACTCACTGAAGAAGTGATAATAACCAAATAGTGCAAAGAAGAGAAAAATTCATCAATCTGTGCTGAAACAAGCCAGACTCTTGCCTGGATCACCACAGACCACGGACAGCCTCCAGATGCAGTGGGAAAGATGAGTTAAGGGAATTTAGGAGTTCTGTGCTCCTGCTGCAGAACTGGAGGGCCCCCTGAATCTTGCAGGACTGCAGTCCATCACAGAAAACTGCCTTATCCACAACCAAGCTCTGCCAAAACCCACATGGAGTGGTGCAACAAAAAAAGAAAGGGGGCACTTGAGCAGCTCTAGCCGCCATATTCCAGGAACTTAACTGTTGTGGGTGGCATGGCTGCTTTCTAACCAACCTGTGAGGAGACAAGGCCCAAGGGCAAGCTCCCCAGTAGCAGACAGCTTCTGGCTGGGGCAGGCTGCTGAGAGAATACCTGAAGCCCTGAGACTGGCTGCATTTTGACTTTTGGAAAGGCAAACCACCTGAGGCTAAGGTAGGAAGTCGAATGGGACTGGTTGTTGTAGCAAACTCACACCCTGTGTAAACTCTTCTGTGTCTGCCCTGCACATTAGTGTTAGCCCAGTTTCTTGAGGCTCCCTCCTACTCCCCACTGGGGTAACCAAGAGTGCACACTTATGGGGTTCCCTTTCCCCATCCCACAGTCCCATCAAAGGCTCAAAATAAATGGAGACCTTGGGTAATCTCCAGAGCCCCACCCTCCACCTAGGTTGGCCGGGCACTTCCTCGCAGCAACACTCACCAAGAAGAAACCCCACAGCCACCACCTACAGGGGCTCTCTCCCCACGTACTACCTCCTGGCTGGTGGTAAACAGCAGAGTCCACCACATCTCATACAGCACCTCAACTTTGGGCAAGGCCTGATCCCAGACCCTAGCTAACACGACTTTCCCAGTCACTTTGGCCAGTCAAGCACTGTGAGCTATTGTAGGTACCCAGTATAGGAATGCCACAGCTGGCAAGTGAGAAACTCACCACACCAAGGCTGCATACAACCAAGGGAACCCTACAGGGCTTATGTTAGCCCTCTGCCTACCCTAATAAGAAGAAATAGTCTACCCAAATGAGAAGGAAGCAGAAAAATAATTCTGACAATATGAAAAGACAACGTTTTCCAATACCCCCACAAAAGATCACATGAATTCTTCAGCAATGGATCTAACAAAAATAAAATCTTTGACATTTCAGATATAGAATTCAAAAAGATGATTACAAAATTGATCAATGAGCTTCAGGAGAAAGTTGAAAACCAACATAAAGAAATTAAAAAAAAAAACTATTCAGGATGTGAATGAAAAATTATCCGAAGAGATAGACACCTTAAAAAAAGTTGAAGCCGGGCTTGGTGGCTCAGGCTGTAATCCCGTGCCTTTGGGAGGCTGAGGTGAGTGGATTGCCTGAGCCTGCTGGTTCGAGACCTACCTGGGCAACTTGGCGAGACCTCATCTCTACAATAAATCAAAAAATTAGCCAGGTGTGGTAGCGTACGCCTGTAGTTCCAGCTACTTGGAAGACTGAGATGGAAGGATTGCCGGAGCCCAGCAGGTCGAGGTTGCAGTGGCTGGGAGCGGCCACTGCACTCCAGTCTGGGCGACAGAGTGAGACTCCAACTCAAAAAAAAAAAAAGTTGAAATTTTGGAAATGAAAGACTCATTTAGGGAAGTACCAAATGCCATGGAAAGTTTTAACAATAGACTAAAACAAGCAGAAGAAGGAATCTCAGAACTTGAAGACTAAGCTTTTGAATTAACTCAGACAACAATAAAGAAAAAAAAATCAAGAGAATGGAACAAAATCTCCTAGAAATGTGGGATTATGTAAAATGTTCAAACACAAGAATCATGTGTTCCTGAGACAGAAGAGAAAGCAACAGGTTTGGAAAACCTATTTGAGGGAATAATGGAGTAAAACTTCCTTGGCTTTGGCAGAGATTTAAACATCAAGGTACAAGAAGTCCAAAGAACCCCAGAAGGTTCATTGCAAAAAGGTCATCCCCAAGGCATATAGTGATCCGATGCAAAGTTAATGTGAAGGAAAGAATTTTAAGAGCAGTGAGACAAAAGCATTCAATGACTTACAAAGGTAAACCTACAAATCAGACTAAGAGCAGAATTTGTAGGAGAAAGCCTATAAGCCAGGAGGGATTGGGGCCATATCTTCAATCTTCTCAACAAAATAATAATAATAATAATAATAATAATAATAATAATAATAGACAAGGATTTTGTATCCCACAAAACTGTTTCATATATGAAGAAGAAATAAAGTCTCTTTCAGACAAGCAAATGCTGAGGGAATTTGTCACCAAGGGACCAGTTTTACAAGAAATACTTAAAGAAGTTCTAAATACTGAAACAAAAGATTGAAATATACTAGTAAAAAAATACTGGAAATCATAAAGCTCACATGCCTCATAGAACACCAACACAATAGAGAAATAAATAAATAAATAAAGCAACCAAATAACAACCAGTATGATGAATGGAATAATACCTTACATTCATTATTAACTCTGAATGTAAATGGTCTCAGTGCTCCACAAAAAAAGATATAAACAGGCAAAATGAACTTAAAAAATAACCCAGATATCTGCTGCCTTTAAGAGACCCACTTAACACACAAAGACTCTTATAGACTCAAGGTAAAGGAGTGGGGGAAAATATTCCATGTAAATGGAAACCAAAAATTAGCAGGAGTAGCCATTATCATATCAGATAAAACAGGCTTTAAATTAACAACAGTAAAAAAATGACAAAGATGGTTATTATATAATGATAAAGAAATCAATCCAATGAGAAGACAAAATAATGTTAAGTATATATGTGCCTAATACCAGATCCCTCAGATTTATAAAACAAATTCTACTAAACATCAAAAAAAAAAAAAGAAAAAAAGAAAGAAAGAAAGCCCGCAATACAATAATAGTGGGAGACTTAAACACTCCACTGACAACAATAGACAGATCATCAAGGCAGAAAGTCAACAACGAAACACTGGAGTTAAACCAGATCCTATAGAGCAAATGGAACAGATATCTGCAGAACATTCCACCCCAAAACTACAGAATATACACTTTTCTCATCTGCACATGAAACATTCTCCAAGATAGAACATATGATAAGCCACAGATCAAGTCTCAACAAATTCAAAATAATTAAAATCATATCAAGTATTTTCTCTGATCACAGTGGACTAAAATTAACAATGAACTCCAAGAAGGACTCATGAAACCAAACAAAAACATGCAAGTTAAACAATCTGCTCTTGAATGATCCTTAGGTCAACAATGAAATCAAGATGGAAATTTAAGAATTCCTTGAAACAAATGACAACAATGATACAAGTTATCAAAATCTCTGGGGCATAGCCAAAGCTGTACTCAGAAAAATGTATAGCATTTAAGGCCTACATTAATAAGACTGAAAGACTGCATATTGACAACCTAACATGACACCTCAAGGAGCTAGAAAATCACGAACAAACCAAACCCAAAGCTAGCAGAAAAAAAAATCAATAAAAATGAGAGCAGAACTAAAGGAAATTGAAATTTTAAAAAGATACAAAGGATCAATGAAATAAAAAATCAGATCTTTGAAAAGATAAACAAATTTGACAGACCACTAACTTGATTAATTAAGGAACAAAGAAATTTCTCAAAGAACTAAAAATTGAATTACCATTTGACCCAATAATCTTACCACTAGGGATCTACCCAAAGGAAAATATATCAATATATTTAAAAAGATACCTGTACTGGTATGTTCATTGCAGCACTATTCACAATGGCAAAATCATGGAACCAACCTAAGTACCTACCAACAATTGACTGGACAAAGAAAATGTGGTAATAGTACCGACAGACCTAGAAAGATGGCAGAGGAAGAGCAAAGGAAAATCCCTTTGGTTTGAGAAAATCTCCTGAAAAAGAGGAAGGCTTATCAAGCTCTCAAAGTCACCCAGGCAAAGCAGGCACTTTTGGCAAGGAAGGAGCAAAGAAAAGGAAAAGGGCTCAAGTTTAAGTGATTGGAATTGTTCCTATATGATTCCTGGCAGCAGATACATGACAGTGTGCATCTCAGAAGACTAGAAGTGAAACGTCATGCCTTGGAATTGCCAGATAAACATTCCTTGGCCTCTGTTGTATGCATCCAAAGGATTGATGGGGTGAGTTCACTGGTGCAGAGGACCATTGCAAGACTTCACCTAAAGAAAATTTTCAGTGGTGTCTTTGTCAAAGTCACCCCCCAGAGCCTAAAAATGCTGCGTATTGTAGAGCCCTATGTGACCTGGGGATTTCCAAATCTAAAGTCTGTTCGGGAACTCATCTTGAAATGTGGACAAGCCAGGGTCAAGAATAAGACCATTCCTCTGACAGACAACACAGTGATTGAGGAGCACCTGGGGAAGTTTGGTGTCCATTTGCTTGGAAGACCTCATTCATGAAATTGCCTTCCCGGGAAAGCATTTCCAGGAGATCTCATGGTTCTTGTGCCCTTTCCAATTCTCAGTAGCCTGTCATTCTACCAAAAATAGAGTAGGCTTCGTCAAGGAAATGGGCTCACCTGGCTATTGGGGTGAACGCATCAGCTAATCCGCCTGCTGAACTAGACCTAGAATATCTGAAAACACAGTGCATTGGAAGCACGTGTTTTTGTTTTTTGGAATTGGTATCAAGTATCTTCAGAGAAGATTATTTGGAACTCTTCCTTCAAAAACTGGAAGGAAAGGGTCAGGGAAAAGACAGAAGATTATGTTAATGGCAGGCACCTCTCATCACAGTCCAGTTCCAAGGAAAAATCCCAATGTTCTCCACATTGGCTGCCCCCACCTCTGAAATCAATATATGTCACGCAGGAAGGAGTCTCACTTTGTCACATCGTCTATCCTGAGGTTCAGTATTGGTGAATGAATAAAGCAAGCATGTGTACAAGGAAAAAAAAAAGAAAATGTGGTATTTATACACCACGGACTACTATGCAGTCAGAATGAAATCATGTACTTTGCAGCAACATGGATGAAACTGGAGATCATCATTCTAAGTGAACTGACTCCAAAACAGAAAACCAAACACTGCTATTCTTACTCTTATGTGAGACTTAAATGATCACAAAATAAAAATAATAAACACTAGGGACATCAAAGGGGAGAAGTGAGAAAAAGGGTTAGGGAGCAGAAATTACCCATGGGGTACAATGTTCACTATCTGAGGAACAGGTGACCTGAGACCCAATCCCCACCCATACAAAATATGTCCATGTAATGAACATGCATGTGTACCCCCTGAATTTAAAATTTTAAAAAAACTGTAGCTAGGCATGGTGGCTCACACCTATAATCCCAGCACTTTGGGAGGTGGAGGCAAGAGGATTGCCTGAGCCCAGGTGTTCGAGACCAGCCTGGGCAAACTCTACAATAAACTCAAAAAAAAAGTTGTAAAGAAAAGAAAAGAGGCCAGGCTTGGTAGCTCAGCCTGTAATTCCAGCACTTTAGTAGGCCAGGGTCAGTGGGTTGCCTGAGCCCATGGGTTTGAGACCGGCCTGGGCAACTTGGTGAAATCCCCTCGTCTCTACAATAAATAAAAAATTAGCCAGGTGTGGTAACACATGCTTGTAGTTCTAGTTACTTGGAAGGCTAAAGCGGAAGGATCACCAGAGCCCAGCAGGTGGATGCTGGGGTGGCCATGAGGGTGCATGACACTGCACTACAGCCCGGGCAATGAAGTGAGATGCCAACTCAAAAAAAAAAAAGCAAGAAATAAAAAAGGAAAGAAGATTCAAATTAGCATGATTTGAAGTGAAAATAGAGACGTTACAACGAGACAGGAGATAGCTAGAGAAAGCCTAGGCAGACATACTGGCCAGTCCTCTGGTAAAAATGTAATGAACTCCTGGCAGTCCTCTCAGGCTCAGCATCCATAAACAAGCTCCCTGCAAGCCTCTCAAGCTAGAGCTAAAGTCCTCACTGCTGAGATTGAAAAGCAATCAATCAGCTCACCATTAGGCCCCTACCTCCTGCCAATTGGTCCTTAATACTGACCAATCAAAACAGCAGCATCTCACATGTAGTATGAACCAATCAGCTTGGACTTAGGGCTATATAAGCACCAGATTTCTGCTCCAGACTGGCAACCCCTTCAGGTCCCCTTCCACTGCAGGACCTTCTCTGTCCTCTCAATAAATCCTGCTTACTCACTTTCCACCAGTCTGTGTCCCTCATTCTTCCTGGGCATGAGTCAAGAACCTCGACCCTGAAGAGCTGCAACCTGAAGAGCTGAAACCTGAAGAACTACAGAAGATCAGCGGAGCTGAAAAGTTATGCACCCCAGAGGAGAACTGCCAGAAGAAGGCGAGACTCTGGAACTGAGACACACAGGGGGCTAGGCTTGCCAGCTCCCACAGCCCTGAATTGCAACACTCAGGGATTGACTTGCCAGCCCATTACAGCTGACACTTCCGGGGCTAGGCTTACCAACCCCTCCATGACCCTCTCTGGGGCTTGGCTGGCCAACCCATTGAGCTGACACTCTCAAAGCCCAGGCTGACCTGAAAAATCTGCATCAACAATGGACATGATGGAAATTCAAAAGATCATCTGAGACTATTAGGGACACCTCTATGCAAACAAACTAGACAAATCTAAAGGAAATTGATAAATTCTTGGAAACATACAACCTCCAACCTTGAATCAGGAAGAGATGGAAACCCTGAGCAGACCAATGATAAGTAGTAACACTGAATCTAATTAGAAGTCTCCCAACAAAAAAAGTTCAGGACAATGGACTCTCAACTGAATACTACCAGACCTTCAAAGAGGAACTGGTGCCAATTTTACTGAAACTATTCCACAGGACTGAAGAGGAGGGAGTCCTCCCAAACTCAGTCTACAGGACCAGTATCACTCTGATATCAAAGCCAGGAAAAGATCCAACAACAAAAAAGAAAACGACAGACCAATATCCCTAATGAACGTAGAGGCAAAAATCTTCAACAAAATATTAGCAAATCAAATTCAACAGCACATTTAAAAAATACACCATGACCAAGTGGGTTTTATCCCAGGGATGAAAGTATGGTGCAACACATGCAAGTCAATAAACATGATCTGCTATCTAAACAGAATTAAAAACAAAAATCACATAATCATTTCGACAGATGCAGAAAAAGCATTTGATAAAATCCAATAACATTTCAAGATAAAAACCCTCAACAAAATAGGCACAGAGGGAACATCTCTAGAAATAATAAAAGTCATGTACAACAAACTCATGGCCAATGTCATCCTAAACAGAGAAAAGTTGAATGCACTCCTCCTCAGAACTGGAACAAGGCAAAGATCCCACTTTCACCACAACTATTCAACATAGTACTGGAAGTCCTAATCAGAGCAATCAGGCAAGAAAAAGAAATAAAGATATCCAAATTGGAAAAGAAGAAATCAAACTATCTCTGTATGCCAATGATATAATCTTATATCTAGAGAATTCTAAAGACTACTCCAAAAGATTCTTGGACTTAATAAACGAATTTGGTAAAGTTTCAGGATGCAAAATCAACACACACAAATCGGTAACACTGATATACACCAATAGTGACCAAGCTGAGAATCAAATCAAGAACTCAATCCCATTTACAAAAGAAGTATAAAGCTAAAATACCTACAAATATTTTTAACCAAGGAGGTGAAAGATATTTACAAGGAGAACCACAAAACTCTGATGAAAGAAATTGTAGGGGACACAAACAAATGGAGAAATATCTCATACTCACGGACTGGAAGAATCAATGTTGTTAAAATAACTGTCACCCAAAGTCAGCTACAGATTTAGTGCAATATCTATCAAACTGCTAACATCATTTTTCACAGAATTAGAAAAAAAATCCTAAAATTCATATGGAACCAAAGAGCCAGAATAGTCAAAACAACCCTCAGCAAAAAGAACAAACTGGAGGCATCACATTATCTGACTTCAAATTATACTACGAGGTTATAGTACCCAAAACAGCATGGTAATGGTACAAGGGCAGGCATAGGGACTAATGGAACAGAGTAGAGAATTCAGTAATAAATCTAAATACCTACAACAAACTATTGACAAAATAGACAAAAACATACACTGGGGAAAGGACACCCTGCTCAACAAATGGTGCTGGAAAAATTAGACAGCAACATGAAGAAAAATGAATCTTGATCTCTATCTCTCCTTATTTTTATAGGTTAAAAAAAAAACAAGAGTGGTCAAAGACTTGAATGCCAGACATGAAACCACACAAATTCATTAAAAATTTGGGAAAATTCTTCTGGACATTGGCCTTGACAAAAAAATTATGACTAAAACTCCAAAAGCAAATGCAACAAACACAAAAATAAACACATGGACCTTAATCAAACTATAAAGTTTCTGTACTGTAAAAGAAATAATCAACAGAGCAAATAGGCAACCTACAGAATGGAAAAAGATATTCACAAGTTATACATCTGACAAAGGATCGATATCCAGAATCTCCAAAGAACTCAAATAAATCAGCAAGCTAAAAGCAAATAACCCCATTAAAAATGGGCAAATGACATGAACAGACATCTCAAAAGAAGAAGATATACAAATGGTCAACATATATGAAAAAAAAAATGCATCATCAGGGAAATGCAAATTAAAACTACAATGAGATACTACCTCATGCCAGTCAGAATGGCTATTAAAAAGAATGAAATAAGAATAGATGCTGGCAAGGATGCAGAGAAAAGGGAACACTTATACACTGTTGGTGGGAGTGTAAATTAGTACAATCTCTATGGAAATCAGTATAGAGATTTCTCAAAGAACTAAAAGTAGATCTATCATTTTATCCAGGAATCCCACCAACTAGGTATCTACCCAAATTATTTTTTTTTGTTCTACAAATGAGGAAACTGAGGCACAAAGTAACTTTACAAAGGTCATTCAGGTAGAAAGTGGCAAATTCAAATAGAGGCATTCTGGCTTATATTTTCTGTCTGAAATCTGTAGGTGCCACAAGAGCAGAGTCTATGCTACATGTTTACTACTGTTCACTACTGTATCTCTAGCCACTGGGAAAGTGCCTGCCATATAACGAATTCTCCAGAAGAGTGTTGAATGAATGAATGAGTGAAACAGTTGTATAAATCCATACAACGGACATTTTATGGCAGCCAAAACCAAGGCAGATATATGTGTGCTGACTTAATAATATCCAGTATGCATTATTAAGCAAAAAAAGCTAGTTACAAAGAGTATGACATCAACTTTGTGGGAAAAATAAATATTAAGATATGTATAAAAAAATAACGAGGAGGTTGGTTTACAAAGTATTAACAAGATTATCTCTTGAAGGATATTCACTTCTATACTGTATATTCCTGTAATTTTTTTTACTACCTCTTTATTAATAGCATGTACTAATTTTTCAAGCAGAAGAAGTCTAAAAAGAATTATTACAGCCTAGGTAACATAGAAAGACCTCGTCCTCAGATATACACAAAAAAATTAGCTGGATGTGGTGGTGTATACCTGTAGTCCCAGCCACTCAGGAGGCCAAGGTAGAAGGATCGCCTGAACCCAGCAGTTCGAGACTGCTGTGAACCACGTGATTGTACCACTGCACTCCAACCTGAGCAACAGAGTGAGACCTCAACTCAAAAAAAGAATTTTTAAAGACAAAATTAAGCAACATAAGGAAATAGTTTTGTAAGATGTGATATCTCGCAGTAGCTTAAATTAGCATTCCCTACCCTTGCTGGCTCCCTGAGAAAAGGGCCACTGGGTTTGCTTCATCTCCTACCTGGGCTTGGCTTTGCACACAGGGCCTGGAGTTTTTGCTTGACATCAGGCAGCCACAGTAAGTTGTGTAGCTTCTTATGTGGACTAACCTTGGTGGCTAAAATATCTACAGGGAAGGAGAGTAAATAGAGAAATGACTTACTCTCTTTGCTGCTTTGCATTTCCAAGCGAAGATAGTCTTCAAATTCCTGGCGCTTACTAGGATTCAACATAAATCTGCGGTACTTGCAAAAGCTCTTGATAAAGCTGATCATTTTCAGCCAGCCTCTCTTCTGGGGAAAGAAAGAGGGACATGACATATCCAATAGCATAGTTGCTGTCTAAAGAGAGTCTACTATGTGCCAAAGAGTAGCATTTGTTACATGTGATCCTTATACTTCTGTAAGGGAATGGTTTTCAGCTCTGATTCAAAGCTGAGGAAACTCAGATCAGAGAGCTTGTATAACCTGCCCCAGACTAAGTAGCAGGTAGATGAAAGATTCTGGCTTCAACCAGGTGTATCTGAGGCCATTGTCCATGCTTCTTCTATCACAGTCTTTCAACAGGAAGATCTACGATGCTGGGATTGAGAGGGGGAAGGTGAGGGTAAATGTAGGAAGAAACAAAGGCAGAAATAAGTACAATTCACAGGAAAGGAATAATGGCTCAGACAGATTTTAAAACGTTAAAAAAAATAAGGAAATGAGAAAACCATTTCTAAGCATTTTAAAAACAAAAAACATGATCACATGTACCCGTTCGTATACCCCCCACACTCATACAAATGTATTTTATGTTTCTTCATCGGTATCTTACTAGGTATCCAGTGATCATTCTCACTTTATTTGCTCCTCAGGAAACTGATATTTAGAGCCAAAAAGACTCATTTATTAACTAGCTCAGTTGTCTCAGTCTCTGGAGAGGGAACCTCAGTGTTAGCATGGCTTTAGACAGCTAGCAGTGAAGTACAAACAGCACTGGATTTGGAATCAGAAAGTTGAGTCTAGAACCTAGCTTTTCCATAATTGTGTGATTTGGGTCCACTTAACCTGTGTCTCTTTATTTATTTATTTATTTAGTTTTTTATTTTTATTTTTTATTTTTATTTTTAGAGACAAGGTCTCACTATGTTACCCAGGCTGGTCTTGAACTCCTGGGCTCAAGTAATCCTCTTGCCTTGGCTTGCCAAAGTGCTGGGATTATGGGCGTGAGCCACCACACCTGGCTTACTTAACCTGTGTGCCAATGTCTCTATGTGCAAAATAGAAACAGCCTTCAGGGTTATGGTGGTAGTATATGTAAACCCAAATGCAGTACTTGGCATGAAGTAAGCTTTAAGTACATGCTGGTTCCCTTTGATCTTATCTAAAAGCAACCGGAAGGCCTGAAATCAAAACAAAGTGTCTGGATTTGGGGTAAGGTATTCCTTTAAATATTCTATGTGCTCATTTATGGTGCTCTGATATAGAGTTGGTTCACATATAGAGAAAATACAGAGAAAAAGGAAAGAACAACACATTTTCATTTCTGAAGTATTAGACCAAGGGGCTTAGACGTTATTTTCAGAGATCTCTTAGTTTGATCTTTGGTAGTAGAGCTGGGCTCAAATTTTTCTTATACTGACTAACTCTGAAACCTTTTGAGCAAGTGGTTATTTAAGGGGGCATGTATTATTTTCTCAAACCATAGAAGGAGATTTTCTCAAGTAATGTTCCTGTCTCCTTTTTCCTCCCCTTTTCTCTCCTGTCATGGGAGAAATAATGAGCTAGAAACATTTGAAGGAAGAAAATGGGCACACTCGATCTTCAGCCCTTTGCACTCTCTCCCTTGGATGTGCCTGTTTGCAGGACACTAGTTTCAGACTAGCCCTTCGTCGTATCCTAAGAGACTCACCCTGACAAGTGGAGCCTAGGTTGCTCCATTCTGCCCGTGATGAGATGCATAAGCAAGTCTAATTTGGATGCAGACAAGATCAACAAAACCTCGTTGCTTCACTGCCAATCCATGTCATTCAAACTAAGCTTTCAACAATTAAAAAACTCATATGTCCAACCCCTGTGCCTGCTACTTAGTTGACCCTAATCGCAGGTAGAGAAAAGAGGGACTTCCTTAAATTCCTGGAATAGTAATCTCTCTCAGCTTCAGATTCCTCCTTTGCAAAATGGGGATTTAAAATCCTGCCCTCAAAGAGCAGTTGTTTTGATAAATACACTAACTGAACATCTTTGGTAGACAGTGCCTAGAGAGTGGTTTTCCTGTCTGTAATTTCTTGTTTTCACTTTCTTCCTCGCTGACCTGGGATTCCTGCAGGTAAGTTGTCACTATCTTCGAAGGCTTCCTAGCTGGAATTTGTACTTCAGTTTCTACCTCCTGAGGGCGAGGTGGAAACAGTTCTTGGTAATCTTTAAACCTGCAGAAGAAGACCAAGAATATCAAAGAAGGTAAAAATCCTGGCACACAAAAGAGAACAGTCCAGGAAAACCTACTTCAACTGTTAGAGGAAGTCTCAGTGGGTATTGGGAAATTATGAAATACTTAAAAACAGACCTGGTGTGGTAACTCACACTTGTAATCCCAGCACTTTGGGAGGGTGAGGCAGGAAGATTGCTTGAGCCCAGGAGTTTGAGACCAGCCTGGGCAACATAGCAAGACCACTACAAAAATAAAATAAAATAAAAATTTTTTTTAAATGGGTCGGTGGCACACATGTGTAGTCTCAGAATTTGGAGGCTGAGACGGGAGGATCACTTGAGTTTACAAGTTAAGGCTACAGTAAGCTGTGACTGTACCACTGCATTCTAGCATAGGCAACAGAGTCTCTGGGAAAAATTCTAAAAATTACTCTTCTTACTATATGAATCTTTTATTAATGTCAGCCTAGTCTTCCTGCTCAACACTGTACTGCTCTTTGTTAAGACAAATGAACAGAAATATGTGTGTGTGTGCACACACATACTGGTAGGCAGGTAGGAGTGGTCAAGATAAGTGACTTCTTTTGTGGAGGGGCTCTGGCAATGAGCTGTGGAAATGGAGTATGAGACCCCTGGTTAATAGGGTTTTCAGAAGCCAAGGAGCAACTTCAGAAACAATCCTTGCCTTCACTGAATATACTCACCACTTTTCCTCCAGAGATTTCATGACATGGCCTTGGAGCGCCAGCAATGAAGTTGTGCTGATATGTTGCATGTGAGTGAGTTCTTTAATAATAGAGGCATCACACTGAAGCATTTCTTCTAAAAAACGAGAGAGAGAGAGAGAGAGAGAGAGAATAAAATCCATCATCCCTGTCTACCCTTTCTGAGGTGGCTGGTGTTTTTGTCTTAGAGTCTCATGGCCTCCTATTCTCAATCTGGCTAGAAGTTCTTCACAATTTGTTTGAAAATCCTCAATTCATATTTGGAATGTTGTGTGCAAATCTACTTGTGGGGATCAAATGCTTTCTCGGTTTAGTTCAATTCAAATTTCAACTATGTGGCCATTGCCAGGCCACTGCGGCCACTGCCTTGCTAAGCTATGGTGTGGTCATGTGCTCTTTGAGCTATGGCCAGGCCATGTTTCCTGGCTTTGGTCCCCTCTCTTACTTTGGGGAGGTGAATCTCCTCTTTTTCTCTCTCAAATTTGTATTCTAAATAAACGATATTTATAATATTTTTAAAAAACACCAAATTTCGAAGATATAGTTCAATTTAAATTTCAAAGATGAATGCTGAAGGGAAATGACATATTTAAACTGTTCATTTCTGCTGCTGGTTTGAAAATTCACTTTAGGGAGAGAGCAGAAAAGTAACGGACTAAAGTTAAATTGCTGGGTCAGATGCGGAAGCCAAGACCACACATAAGTACCGTAAGGGCAGTACAGTCCTCCAAGTGTTCAGAGACTATTGTGTTAATTAATTAGATGAAAAATAATAAAGGATAGAACTTGGATATTCCTCTTTCTCTTCTAGCTCATTCAAAGTGCTGTATTGAACTTAACAAATATTTCTTACAAATAAAGATTTGCCAATTTTGCCTCTTTTTCTATATTCATAAAACTGTATAAAGGCATGGTGGCTCACACTTATAATCCCAGTACTTTGGGAGGCCAAGGTGGAAAGATTGCTTGAGGCCAAGAGTTCAAGATCTGCCTTGGCAACATAACAAAAAAAACCCGTCTCAAAAAAATTGTTTTTTCATTAGCTGGGCATAATGGTGTGTGCCTGTGGTCCCAGCTATTCAGGAGGCTGAGTGGGGAGGATCACTTGAGCTCAGAAGTTTGAGCCATGATCGTGGCACTGCACTCCAGCCTGGGAGACAGAGTGAGACCCTACTCCTAAAAAAATAAAATAAATACAGTTATATCCTATCTTAGTTTAATGTAAACAGAAAATATACAAAAACCCTATCTGTGATAAAACAAGAAGGCTCTGTCTTCATTGCTTTGCTACAGATTTGTTTACCTCCAGGATGGGATCATGCTCACCTTTGTTTTCTTTAGAATTAAAGGTTAGTACTTTACTTGCAACTCCTGCTTTTGGCCAAGGATGAATTTGCATGGGTCATATTTACCCTCCTGCCTTAGGCAAGAAAACAAGACACAACTTATGAAACAAAGATTTTCACGTATACAATTCTTCCTGGTAAACTCTCTTCACAACCATGGGTGGTGGACATTCCACCTTTGCATACAGCTAACCCTTGCTTATGTATCTAACTCCAACCTAGTTGATTTGATGGTTCATTGACTTGAATTTGAATTCAGTTTCCTCCAGTTGGACAAGTAGTTCAGTTCTCTGTGTTTCACTTTCTTCATTAGTAAAATGACACTGTTTATCCCTATATTATAAGGATTCGATAAAATTCTATTTTTATAATTAAAAAGAGGATATATATGAAAATATCTTGTACTTGGCTTCTTCTACTACTATTATGGCCTTGGATTTATTATTGTCCTCTGCTTTCACTGTCCTTCTTGATCTTTGTCTCATTATTGCCCCATGTGGCTTCTGCTGTGCCCTGCTCTCTCTGGGGGCCCACATGAGACAGGCTATTTTCCAGACTATTCTCCTAAGACACTATAGGGAGAAAGAAACTGAATCAGGAGAAGAGGATGCATACCAGGAGGCAGTTTGCCAAGAAAGAAAGTCTTGGTTATATTTTCCATGAGTGACTCGTAAATCTTTTCATTGGTCTCTATACTGATCTTTTGTACAGCTATCAGGAACTGCAATGGGCTTTCAGCCTTCCGTTCCCTGAGGAAGTCCCTGAAGAACTCCAAGTGTTGTGTATTTAGGAGGACTTCTGTCAAGTTTCTGGAAAACAAGAAAGCATCTTTGATACAGAAAAAGGGAGCTAGAGTGTGTTTCTCTCATAAACTAAACCAAAACAGAGAAATTTCCTCAGCAGTCAGAAAGGAATGGGACCAACAGCACACCCATGACTCTTCAAAGAAGTGATAATACCCACAGAGTGCAAAGAAGAGAAAAATAGATGGGCAGGATTGGAACTAGCCAGATGTGCCTGGACCACAGCACAAACCACGCACAGCCTCTGGATGCAGCAGGGGAGGTTAGTGGGGGGAATCCAGGAATTCTGTGCTCCTGACATGGACTTGGAAGTCCCTCTGAGCCTTGTGGGGCTCCAGTCCCTCATGGGAAATAGCTGTGCTCTGACAAAACCCACTTAGATCAGTGCAGGAGAAAAAGCCCTGAATGGCTCCAGCCACCATTTCCTGGGACCTCAACCACTCTTGCAGGTTGCTTTCTAGACAGCCAGTGAGGGAACAGACCCCAAGGGCAAATTCTGCTCTGGAAGATAATTCCTGGCTGGGGCAGGCTGTGAGAACACATGAGGCTGGCTGCACTTTGACAGTCTTTTTTTCTTTCTTCACCACTCAAACTGCGTCCTCTCCCTCTTGCTCTCCCGAAGAAAAGCAAGAACGATCATCAATGGCAAATGGCAGTTGCAGCGGAGCAACACCAAGAGCTGGCTTCATGCTCAGGAGAGGACGCTATACCTCCTCCTCATGGTTTCCAGTGCTCTACATGATCAGAGAAACTTCACTAGTAATGAACTATAGAAATGATCCCTGAAAGTATAGACTTGGCTTTGACAATCTTAAAGCAGACTGCCTGAGGATAAAATGGGGGAGTTGGGTGGGACTCACTGACAACCTTTTACTTCCCAGGCAAACTCTTTTTTTTTGAGTTGGAGTCTCACTCTGTCGCCCAGACTGAAGTGCAGTGGCCGCTCCCGGCCACGGCAGCCTCGACCTGCTGGGCTCCGGCGATCCTTCCACCTCAGCCTTCCGAGTAGCCAGAATTACAGGCATGTGCTACCACGCCTGGCTGATTTTTTAAAATTTATTGTAGAGATGAGGTCTCGCTGCCCAGGCGGGTCTTGAACCTGCGGGCTCAGGCAATCCACTCACCTCAGCCTCTCAAAGGCACGGAATTACCAGGCAAACTCTTATTATGTATAGCCTCTGGACAACATGGCAAAGTTACCCAGTGGCCAGAGACTCCTTCCCAATCTCCACTGGGATAGCCAATCATGCACACAGGTGGGGAGCTTGAGTCCTTTCCCTCTACATCCTCATAGAAAGCTCAAGACAGACAGAGATCTTAAGTAATCTTCATTCCCTAGGTTGGCTGGGTACTTCTGTGGGGCAACACAGGCCACGTAGAAAGCCCACAGCCACCATTGCAGCTGGCTTTCTCCAATAAACACCATCTCCTGACCAGAAATCAACTGTCATAGCCCATTACCAATGATAAAGTATGTCAGCTTTGGGAAGGTCTGATCCCAGGCCCCGCCTAACACCACTATCCAAGCCACTCTAGCCACTGAGGATACCTTGAGTCTGTTCAGGTCCCATCTCAACCCAGCCACAGTTGGTAGTTGAGAAACTCATCACACCAAGGTTATATATAACCTTGGAAACCTACCGTGCCTGCATCAGCCCCCAACCAACCCCAAATAAGAAGAAATAGTCTACCCAAATAAGAAGGAATAAGACAAATAATTCTGACATTATGAAAAGACAGAGTTCAACAACCTCAAATGATCACACTAATTCTTCAGCAATTGACCCTAACCAAAATGAAATCTTTGAAATTCCAGACATAATTCAAAAGGTTGATTACAAAATTGTTCAATGAGATACAGGAGAAAGTTGAAAATCAACATAAAGAAATCTTAAGAAACTATTCAGGACATGAATGAAAAATTCTCCAAAGAAACAGATACCTTAAAAAAAAAAAGCTGAAATTTTGGAAATTGAAAAATCATTTATGGAAGTACAAAATATCATGGAAAGTTTTAACAATATTCTAGAACAAGTAGAAGAAAGGATCTCAGAGCTTGAAGACAAAGCTTTTGAAGTAACCCAATCAGTCAACAATATAGAAAAAAAGAATCAAGAGAATGGAACAAAGTCTCCAAGAAATGTGATTATGTAAAATGTCCAAACCTAAAAATCATAGATATTCCTGAGGAAGAAGAGAAAATAACAGATTTGGAAAACCTATTTGAGGGAATAATTGAGGAAAACTTCTCCAGCCTGCACCTGCACTCTCATGTTCATAGCAGCATAATTAATAATAGCAAAGATGTGGAGTCAACCTTAATGCCCATCAACTTCTCAGTGGATAATGTATATGTGACATATATACACTATGGAATATTATTCAGTCATCCAAAAGAATGAAATAATGTCATTTGCAGCAACTTGGATGAATTGGAGAACGTCATCATAAGTGAACTAACACAAGAACAGAAAGCCAAACACTGCATGTTCTCACTTATAAGTAGGAGCTAAACTAAGAATCTGCAAAGGTATAGAGAATGTATAATAAACATTGGAAACTCAGAAGGGGGGATGGGAAGGGGTGGTGGGAAGAAAAATCACCTATCAGGTACAATGTGCACAGGTGGCAGGTACATTCAGGACATGAATGAAAAATTCCTTGGAAATTAACCAGACTTCTTCGCTGCTATGCAATGCATCCGTATAATCAAAAATGGTTTGTATCTTCTAAAGCTATTGAAATAAAGAGAGGGGCCGGGTGTGGTGGCTCATGCCCGTAATCCCAACCTTTGGGAGGCAGAGGTGAGAAGATTTTCTGAGCCCAGGGGTTTGAGACCAGACTGGGCAACTTGGCGAGACCTCATCTCTACAATGAATCAAACAATTAGCAAGGCATGTTGGTGCACGCCTGTAGTTTCACCTACTTGGGAGGTGGAGGCAGAAGGATCCCCTGAGCCCAGCAGGTTGAAGCTGCAGTGGCAGTGAACATGCCACTGCATTCTAGCCTGGGCAACAGAGTGAGACTACAATTTGAAAAGAAAAGAAAAGAAAGAGAGAACAGGGGAAAAAGGATGATGACTCTGGATTCTGTTCCAACTAGAGAATGGGAAATGTCATCTCCCAGGTTGTAGGGCCTTTACCCATTTGTGAAGAACATGGTAGGTGAATTGGTTAAATCTGTCTATTTCCTTGGAAATTAACCTGAAGTTTTACGTGTCCTTTTCCTAAGCTTTGTCCAATCATTTGACAACACCAATGGAAGAGAAGGGGAAGTATTTTAAAGGGGATAAGTTTTTTTCGAGAAAACTTCTGTTTACATTATGATTCAGAACAACTGCTAATTGGCAGTCATTTATGTGAGGCAGAGCATGATTGATTAGCAGTTATTAGTTAATATTTCTAAATTTCCTTTGCTAACTTATTTTTTCACTGATCCTTGGATAAAGGTATCCCTAATGTTTCATCCTCAATCTTTTGTCCTTTTGCCTTATCATTTTTCCCAGGTAATTTCTGCCTCCTCTGTGGTTTCAGTTTTCATTGATATAAGGAAGTGGTTTCAAATTTCACTGATATGGTACAATTACATCTCCAGTTCCCACGAGTTCCACTTCTACACTTCAGTTGCTCATTGAACCACATCTTTAAGTCACAGTTATTATTTAAATCTCTCTACACACACTCATATCTCGACCAAGTTGTTGTTTTTCCTTTACGTATCTATTTCATTAAGTATGATGTTAGCTATAGATTTTAATAGATGCTCTCTATTGGGTTAAGATAGTTATCTTCTATTCTAATTTTATTGAGAGTTTTAAAAATTGTAAACATGTGCTGAATATTGTAAAAGGCTTTTTCTGTATCTATTGAGATAATCACGTGAGATTTCTTCATTTTATTAATATGGTGTATGATATTAATTGATTTTTAGATTCCTTGCATTCCTAGGATAAATCCCACTTGGTCACTCTGTATAATCTTTTTTTATATGTTGCTGGACTTGGTTTGCTAATATTTTGTTGAAGATTAAATCTAGAAACAAGGGGAAGTATTGGTCTGGGGTTTTCTTCTGATGTCTTCTTCTGGTTTTGAAATCAGGATAATAAGTCTGGTAGAAAGTTGTCAAGTTTTTCTTCTTCCTCTACTTCCTCAAAGAGTTAATAAAATATTGATAGTATTCATCCTTTAGAAATTTCATATAATTTTCATGAAGATGTCTGTGTCTAGGCTTTTCTATATGAGAATATTTTTAATTACTAATTCACTTTCTTTTCTTTCTGTAGATATGTTCACATTTTCTACTTCTCCACGAGTAAGCTTCAGTAAGTTGGGTATTTCTAGAAATTTATATATTGCATCTAAGTTGTATAACTTGTTTCTTGCATTTTCTTATAATCTGATCAATTTCTGTAGAGGTGGTAGTGATGTTCCCTCTTTCAATCCTGATTTTGATCATCTGTGTTATCTCACTTTTTTTATTGATCAGTAAAGCTTACCATTTATTTATCAGTTGTGTTCATTTTTACAAAAAAACCCAAGTTGTTTGCCTGGGTTTTATATATTTTTCTTTTTATTTCATTAATTTACACTCTAATAGTTATTACTAACTTTCTTTGACTTTGGTTTGAATAACATCTTCCCACCACTTTTGGTCTCCATTGTTTTTGATATGAAGTGAACTTTAATCTTGCTGTTCCCTTGAATGTGATGAGTCCTTTTCCTTTCACAGCACTCAAGATTTTTTTCTTTGCATTTGTCCTTCAATAGTTTGACTGTAATGTGTCCAGGTGTAGAACTTTATGAACTTATTCTACTTGGACTTCATCAAGTTTTTTTGTATGTCTCGATTAAAGATTTTAATCAAATTTGGGAAAGATTCAGTCACTACTATATTAAAAAAATATTTTCTGCCCCTTCCTCTCTCTTTCCTCTACTTCTGAAACTCCCATTGCTTGTATGTTGATGAGCTTGATTGTGTCCCTCAGGTCTCCGAGGCTCTGCTTATGTTTCTTCTTTTTTCTTCAGACTGCATAACTCTACTGAGCTATCTTCAAGGGCACCAAATCTTTTGTCAACTCAGACCTGCTATTGATTTTCTCTAGCAAAATTTTCATTTCAGTTATTATACTTCTGAACTCTAGATTTTTATTTGATTCTACTTTATGATTTCTGTCTCATTATTGATATTCTCTATATGATTAATCATTATCAGGCTGGATGCCATGACTCACACCTGTAATCCCAGCACTTTGGGAGGCCAAGGTGGGAGGATTGCTTGAGTCCAGAAGTTCAATAACAGTGTGGGCAGCACAGTAAGACCTCATCTCTACAAAAAATTTTGTTAAAGTGAGCCATGTATGGTGTCCCACACCTGTAGTCCCAGCTACTCAGGAGGCTGAGGCGAAAGGATTGCCTGAGCCGAGAAGGTCATGGCTGCATTGAGCTGTGATTGTGCCACTGCACTCCAGACTGGGTGACAGTGAGGCCTTGCTCAAAAAAAAAAATTATCATCATCATAGTTTCCTTTAACTTTTTTTTTTTTTGATTTGGAGTCTCACTCTGTTACCCAGACTGGAGTGCAGTGGCTGCTCCCAGCCACCGCAGCCTCAACCTGCTGGGCTCTGGCGATCCTTCCGCCTCAGTCTTCTAAGTAGCTGGAACTACAGGCATGCGCTACCATGCCCGACTAATTTTTTTTTTGATTTATTGTAGAGATGAGGTCTCACCAAGTTGCCCAGGCGGGTCTCGAACCTGCGGGCTCAGGCAATCCACTCATCTCAGTCTCCCAAAGCTCTGGGATTACAGGCTGAGCCACCAAGCCCGGCTTCCTTTAACTTTTTAACCATGATTTTCTTTTGTTTGTTGAACATGTTGCTTGGGACTCTTTAGTGAGACCAACACCTAACTTATCTCAGGGAAAGTGTCTATTGATTGCCCTTTTTCTTCCTGTGTATAGACCATTGTTTGTGTGTGTGTGTGTGTGTGTGTGTCTGTGTTGTTTTTTATTTAAAGCTGACATTTTGGATAATATACAGCAGCAACTCTGGAGTCTGAACCTACACCCAACCCCTTATCCACCAAAGACTGTTGCTGTTAATGATTTTGTTTGTTCTATTTTGTTTTTCATTAAGTGACTTACATGGGCTAATTCTGTATAGTATGTCTCCCTGTAGCGTGTGGTCACCAAAGCGTCTGCTTAGTTTTTATTTTCTTTTTAAAATTATATATATTTATATATTTAAATTATAGAGATGAGGTCTCTCTATGCTGCCCAGGCTGGTCTTAAACTCCTGTGCTCAAGTGATCCTCTCTCCTTGGCCTCCCAAAGTGCTGGAATTACAGGCATGAGCCATCATGCCCTGCCAGATTTTTCTTTTTTAAAATTATTTTTCTTTCTTATCCTAGCTTTCAGGGCCTCACGGTCAGCCAACTATAAGTAGATCACTGGGTCCCTCTATGGTCTCTGTTGAGCATTTGCACAGCCTTATCAAATTCCCCTGGGAATGTCTTATTCTTGAGCTCTCCCTTTTATACTTTTGGCTGTTTAGTGCTTGCCCAACTAGTATCACTGCCTTAAGTGGCTGTGATGGTGGCCTTCCTGATTGTTTGCCAGAAGGATTGATATTGTCTTTGATAACTCCTGGTTATGGACTTTTCTGTAGAGCTTAAAACATGTCTGCTTCCCCTGCTGGCAACACGAACGCCAGTGCTCATGGCTGTCGTGCTTGTGGGTGGTGTGAGCAATTCCAAGTTTACATACCACAGACACCATTGTTCTTACTGAGGTTTGGCAGTTGAGTTGAATAAACACTTTTCAATTTGTTATAATATGACTTCAGTTAATTTATAGAGTTCTGACATTCTTTTTGACAGGTTTTCTCAGTTTTATTATTGCTTTTATAAAGAGACCACTTGCAAGGTTCTTACCCTACTATTCCAGAAGTCTGATTCTTCCTTTTCAGTGTTTTTTTACATCTGTATCTTTCCTTTCATTTTCACTTCCTCTGTTTACCTTAGATGTTTAATATCATTTGCCTGAACAACTACAACAACCCTCTGATTATTATTTCAGTCTCTGGGTCTCTGATTCTTTATGCCCATATTGCTATTTCTGACAGGGTAATAATTTTAATATCCATATAACAGGTATTTCTGCCACCCACTGCTTCAATAAAATCCAAAGAAACCTCATTGCCACTTAATGCAAATTCTTTGATAATCTTTTCAAGATTTTTTTCAATCATTTGATCTCATTTGATCTCAATCTGGGTTTTAAACTTTGTTTTACATTTTTTCACCTAATGCATTCTGCTTCAACACCACTGGACTATTTTCAAGTCTTCGAATGCTGCCTTTATATTCCTAAGTTTATGTCTTTGTGTCATTTCTTCAGCTTGTGGTTATGAAGAAATAATCCAATTTCTTTGCAAGTGAATTCCTACATGCAGTTCAGGGCCTCTTCTGGTATTCTAACTTTTCCTGATCTTCACTCAAAATTTCTTTCTCCTTCCATTATATTCCCATAGTGACTAGCCAATATTTTATTATAATGTTTTAAGGTCAGCTTTGTGTTTTATTTAGTTACATATTAGATTAAGGGCAAGGACTGTGTCTTATTTTTGTATCATCAGCACTCACAGAGTATCTGGGACATAGTATGTGTGTGATCAATAACTGTTAATTACATTAAATACAAGGTAGGAACAAGGTTTAAGAGAATTGAAACTATAGTATCTTTGGGCCAATTCTGTTGTGGTCTTAACTGAAGTCATGAAGCTAGACTATATGACCCTGCATGAGTCCTCTAGAACTTCATAATCTTATATGTGATTTAGAAAAGACCTCAGTGATATTTATGCTCAACTAACTTGGAAAATAGGTATTTTGATAGACATAGTAGAGAGCAATGACTAGTACAAATAGAAACAGCAAAAATAAATAAATAATTGGAACTCAGGGAATAATTTAATTTACTTGAAGGGGGGAATCTATCTAGAGTATTTAGAAGAGACAGAAGACTCATCACCCTCAATGTGTGTTATCTGTAACTGAAAACATCCTCGTGTGGGGGTTTCTGTGCAAAATATTCTACCAGAGATGCTGACTACCAAATTTGTATGTACTTCCACATATTCATCCTCTAGAAAGAGACCTTTCATATAGCTAGCCCTTGATAGATAATAACCGAATAAAAATGAATAAATGAGTATATGAGTGGCAAGGCCTACGAAACATTATAATCAGGTCAAGAAGATGAGAAACATACCTAAAGAATAAAGAGCATTAAAAAAGTAGTACATGGTAAGTTTTTGGTAGTGTTCTTTAGAGATTTAAGGTTTCAAAGGAGGAGGAGGTTATAGTCAACATAACAATTGGAGAACTTTTGATGTATAGGTGGCACTTATGCTAAGGTACATGGAAATAAAGACGGATGGGCCCTCTTTAAAAAAAAAAAAAAGGCACAGAGACTTTACTTTGCTGTGGGACCTTACCAGAGTCTGACTCTTGGGTTGACTATAAGAGGGAAAAAGCATGAAGTAAGGAATCGGTTAGGAAGTGATTACTAATCCTTTTTGTGTGCTGTCTGTCACTGAAGGTGTTACCAAACTATGCAAAAATTTCCTGTGAGGGTCTTTTCTATTTAACAAACATTTAAAAACATTAACTATAATGTTTCTGGATTAGTACATAATCCAGAAAATACAAATAGGCGAGGAGACATGTACAAAGATGTTTACTGTGGTACCACTTATAGTAATAAAAAATTAAAGACAGTATAAATAATTTATAAAAAGAGTATGGTTAAATAAATTATGCTACATCCATAATATAGAAGGAGGTAGATCTATACATATTGACAGGAATAGACGTCCATAATAGCTTAAGTATAAAAAATTATTATATATATTACATGGTGCCAATTTTAGAAAATAATGATTAAAATACAAGCTATGCCTGTGAAATATGTATTATATATAGAAAAAGGTCTAAAAGCCTACACATAGAAAGATAAGTTCAGCATTCGATATATTGACTTTTTTAAAAAAACATATGGCTAGAGATGTTGTTGCAGTCAGATTCTATACCTTACCTGGGTCTCACTGAGGGCTTTCTTATACCAGTTCTTTTGAAGAAGGACAATTTCCTGGGTGTGGGTACAGCTGCCCTTGGTTCTTTGATGATTTCCACTGTAAAATCTTTAAAAAAATCACAGAGATTACCATGTTATAAGGAGTATAAAGGGACAAAGTAACAGACATTTATTGGACATTAAGTTCACATGGAAAAACCACTGTCCCAATTGCCACCATCTCAGGTTATTATTGCTGAGAACAGACTTAGAGATGACTGATACCCTTGACATGTTGACCATTAGACCTGGAGCCCACCTTTCTCAGAGAGACTGCTGAAACCAAGTCTGTTACACCTCTCCTCATTACATTCATTAACACCCAATATCATCCCTATTCCACCCAGCCATGTTTATTAGACCATACTCTACATGACATTCTGCCTTCCTTGTCATTGGTGAGAGTGCCTGAAGAGAGAAATGGCTCTAAAGACCAGTAGAGACAAGGGGATAGGCAGACACTGCTTTTAGGAAAACTTTTCAAATGGTATTCTAGCACACATTTTGTCTGATTCCCTACTGCCATTTAGAAACCATTATTCAAAAAAATATTTTTAAACATCATTATTGAAGAATAATAGATTTCATGCATCTCTATTATAAGAGCCCTTTCAGGTTAATTTTGTAGAAGAAAACATAGGCAATGAACACATCAAGGACAGGAATGTGTATTAGTTATCTCACTCTCGGAATTAGAACATGACCTAGTTACAATGTGGTCCATGTTTTAAAATGTTTATTAAGGCTTCTGGGCAAGATAGCAATGGAACAGGTCAGACTGTGAAAGTCTCTGCAAAAGTCAGTGTCCATAAAGACTCTCTGCATAAGTGGGTGTGTGCCGGTGGGTGAACGAAAGTCCATCTGAGGGGAGATGGGTTCATGCACCCAGGGCTTTCCTCCGGAGGTGACTGCAACCCACCACCACCCTGAGATTGGAGACCTGGATGTGCAGGATCATCTGCTGCTCTTGGGGCTCTTAAGAGGAGGCAGCAGAGAACAGTTGCCCCTCACCACCTGGCACCTGGCCCACGCCATCACCGGCAGCAGTAAACAGGGCACAAGCAGGAGGAACTGAGGAGAGGGTAAGTCGTGGAAATCTGGAATAAAGCTACAACACTGTCAAGAGACCTGTGACAGGACACCAAGGGGCGCCATCTTCTCAGTCCTGGGACCAGGCAGAGACTTGCATTGCCCCATCCAGCTCCACCCAGCCTCCATCTTGGGACCCAGAGGCTATTCCCTCATCGGACTCAGAGACAGACACCTCTCCTCCACACTGGAACAAGCTCAGACTTGTCAGATCTGAGTGGGAGACTTGACAGCAGCAGCAGCAAGTAGGGTGAGTTGGATCTGATCCATCCTCCTCCTACAGTAGTCCATGGGGCATCTGACCCATGCTGGAAGCAACCCTATCAGCCTGCCCTGAGAGCGGAGCCTGCCCTGAGAACAGAGGGGAGGGACTGGAGACCAGAGCAAAAAGGAGCCTGGAGTTACAGAAATGGCCACAGAGTTCTTCTTCTTCTCCTTCTTCTCCTTCTTCTCCTCCTTCTCCTCCTTCTCCTCCTCCTCCTCCTCCTCCTTCTTCTTCTTCTTCCTCTTCTTCCTCCTCTTCTTCCTCCTCCTCTTCCTCCTCTTCTTCCTCTTCTTCGTTTTTGTTTTAGTTTGGTTTTTTTCTTCTCTCTTTCTTTTTGTTTTTCTTTACGTTTCTGTACTCTCTTTGTTTCTGTTATTTTAGTGTTTTGTTTTTTGGGTTTTTTTTTTGGATTTTCTGTTTGCGTGTGGATATTTTTGAGGGAGAGTACACCAACGGGGTCGGGGGGGATATTTGTTTGCATGATTGTCTGTATGTTTTTGTCTTTTTTGTTTCTTCTGTCTTTGTTTGTTTCTCTATTTATTCATTAGTTATCTGTTTTCCCTCTTCTCTCTCTTCACCTTCCTTTCATCTCCCTCATTCCTTTTTCTGGTCTTTTCCCTTTTCCCCTTTTCTTATCTCATTTTACTTTCAGGTGGCAAACAGACACCCCCACTGCATGAACAGATTGTAAGGCAGTGGGAAGTAGGTTCCAGGGGGCCAAAACACTTATCAGTGGACACTGGGATCTGCAGATAGCTTCTGAATCACAGCTCCTACCTTAATTAAATCTCAAAACTGCAAAAAGCACAGCCCCCTATCCCCAGTCCAGCTTCAGAATTGAACAAAACCAGAGGATCTACATATGGATGAATAGAAGATTGAGCAAACAGAAGTAAAAGCTACCTCCCCATCCCTAAACAACAGAATTAAACAAGAGGTTAAAAAAAAAAAAAGATGGGGGGGGCAGAAATCTACACAAATGAAGAAAACCAAAGGAAGACTATGAGTCTCACACAGACCCCTGGGAGGTCAGCCACTGAGAATACAGACTTTGGAATGCAAACAATGAAGAGCCCCCAGAATGACTGATCTCTAACCACAAATCCAGTTATCAAGATATTAATAGACAGAAGAAATAGAAATGAAGAGAGACAAGAGGAAATAAAGAAGGAGTTGAGATAACAGCAATAAAGAATACAGTGAATGAATAAATAAACTGATAAGCATGGAAAGCAGAATTAACCAAGCAGAAGAAAGAATCTCAGAGCTTGAGGACCAAAATATGGAACTAAAATGTTTATTAAATAGTACATACTCCCATAGGAAATTTTGTGTAGCTTAGTCATACTTTCAGTGACAGAACGCATTCAAAAAGGAATGAAAACAACATAAGTATATGTGTATCTAAATAAATGCAATTAAATAAGTTTAAAAAAACATAAAATATAGAACACTATATATGAAATAAAAAATAAAAACCAAACCAAAGCAAAAACTCTCCCAATACAAAACACCTAGAAATACTGGATAAAAAAATAACACACTTTCAAAGTGATAAGTAAACCTGTAAAACATTCAGACAAAACAAAATAAAAACATAGAAATTAGAAACAAAGAGGATGCTAAAAATCAGAAAGGCAAATTTATAATAATAACATTTTATAGAGGCATTTACAACATTAAAGTGACAACGGGACACAAGACAAAGCCTTTAGGAAACGGGTAAAACTTTGGTCACTGCTTTTAGTCTCAAGACATTGACAATTATGTGAATTGTTACTGAGAAATTTAGCAGGGCTTTTGGCAGATTCTCAGGGCAGAAGGGGCAAAAATTGCAACACAGCAAAGGAGAAGAGGCCCAGATAAACATTTCAGTCTTTCAATTGGAACTTCAAAGAATAAGGAAAACCAGAAATTGCTCATCATCAACGGGAATGAAAAGTAGCTTTAAACCAACTCAGTCCTTGAATTGATTAAGGTTGTCTGGATTGCAACTAGTTTAGTGTATGTCAGAAGTAAAATAAAATCCTCTCTAGAGGAAAGTAACTTTACCCAGAGCCTCAATTTATCTCTACAAATTTTCACCAACAATGTTCACAAATCAAGCAAAAATAGCAAGGTGTTTAAAAAAGACTTGACCAAAAACCAAGAGGAAAAAAAAATCTGACATTTAAAATAAGCACAGGATGGCTGGGTGTGGTGGCTCACGCCTATAGTCCTAGCACTTTGGAAGGCCGAGGTGAGGGGATTGCCTGAGCCCACAGGTTCGAGACCAGCCTGGGTCACTTAGTGAGACCTCATCTCTACAATAAATAAAAAAATTAGCTGGGTGTGGTGGCGCGTGCCTGTAGTTCCAGTTACTTGGAAGACTGAGGCAGAAGGATCACCTGAGCCCAGCAGGTCGGAGCTATGGTGGCTGAGAGTGAGACGCTTGAGTGACAGAGTGAGACTCCTCAAAAAAAAAAAAGGCACAGGAAATCAAATATAAACTTTATAATGACTATTATTATTATAATTCAAGTAATTACAAGACAAAAGGGGAAATATCAAAATAGACTGAATATTATAAAAAGAAAAAAATGGAAATTCTAGATATAAAAAGCCTAATAACTGAAAGTTGAAAATTAAGAACTGTTCTACAAATCGACCTTCCATATGACCCCACAATCCCCCTACTGGGAATATACCTGGACGAACTCAAGTCACTCTATAAAAAAGATACCTGCACACGTATGTTTATTGCAGCATTGTTCACAATAGCAAGAACCTGGAACCAACTGTGCTGCCCATCAGAAGAGAACTGGATAAAAAAAGTGTGGGACCTATACACAATGGAATATCACGCAGCCATAAAGAACAAAATCATGAACTTCGCAGCAACCTGGATGGAATTAGAGTTTATAATACTGAGTGATCTCTCACAGAAACAAAAAGCTGAATATCACAAGTTCTCACTCATAAGTGGACCTTGAACAACTACTGTAATACTATAAGAAAAGGATTGGCAGTAGCGGGAAACTGTGGGAGGGGGAGGTGGGATTGACAGTAATCGATATCTGCCTGGGGTAGGGGGGCAAACCTCATCAACGAGGGTAACTGCACAATGAATATTTGTATACCTCACCCTGAATTGTACCCCACAATTTTAAAATAAAAATTAAAAGAGAAAAAAAAAGAAAATTAAGAATTAATAGATGAGTTCAATGAAAAATTATATACACGGCTAAAAGAAAATATTATTGAACTAGGAATTAAATGAAAAAGACATATCCAGACTGAAACACATGGAGGAGAAACAAAAAGATGAAAAATGCAAAAAAAAAGTATATAGCATATAGTTAAAATGTCACAAATATATGTAATAAAATGATCAGAATAAGAAAAGAGATAGAACGGAGCAGGAAAAATACTTGAAGAGATAACTAAAAGCGTTCTAAAACTGACAAAGGACATCAAGTCAAAAAAGTTCTAAAACTATAAGCAGCATGAAAACTTAGGTATAGTAAAATTAGATAAAAACAAAGATAAAGAGAAATTATAGAGAAAAAAAAGAGAAATACTTCCTTCTACTATACAGTGTCAATGCAAACTGGCATTTGACTCCTCATAGTGAACTAAGAAAGCCAAGAGACAGGGGGTAACATCTTCAAAGTGCTGAAAGAAAGCAACTCCAACAAAAATTCTACACATTCAGTAACTATGTTCTTCAAAAGTAAAAGCAAAATACAGACATTTTTCAGATGTACACTAAAGGAACTATTAAAGGGATTTCTTTAGGCCTAGAGAAAATAATTCTGGTTGGCATTTTGAGAGAATAAGAATCAATGGAAAAAAGAAAAAATTTAATTATGTGAGTAAACCTAAATGAATATTGACTTATAAAACAATAATACCTATGCAGTACTAATTAGTATGAGAAGTACTAATTTACATTAAGCTTTAATATGTCAAGGGCACACTTGGAAATCTATATAGTAACCACTAAAAGAAGAAGAAAACATATAGAACTAACACATAAACAGAGGAAAAATATAGAGTTATTGACCTTAACTCCCCAACACTTTAATCTAAAAGAAAACTAAAAGGAGAGAAAAAGAAATATAGAATAGCAAGGTGATCTCTCACAGAAACAAAAAGCTGAGTATCACAAGTTCTCACTCATAAGTGGACCTTGAACAACTACAGTAATACTATAAAAAAAGAATTGACAGTAGCAGGAAACTGCGGATGGGGGGAGGGAGGAGAGGTGGGATTGACAGTAGAAAATAGAAAATAATAAGGGTTCCAAAATGGCAGAACAGAAGCAACCTGGGATTAACTCCCTCACCATAGAAAATCAAAGACAGATATACAGCACTGATATTATTGCCAGAAATATCCCAAAACTCAAATATGAAATTGAGGCAGTTCCCAGGGTCACAGAGAAGTGAAAAAAGCTGTGCAGGTGGCAAGAGAATTAGACTTCCACAACTGTGACAGGCCTCCTCCTATTCTGTTCAGCACCAACTATGTGAAAAATTTCCCCTCAACTCACAGTTTCTACTTTGGATAAAGTGAAATTAAGATGGACAACCAGCTTCCCCACCATCTCTGGTTCCTGGGTGGAACCCTACCTTAACACATGGAAAACACTGAGAGTACCTGAAGAGAGAAATGTCCCTGAGGACAGGCAGAGACAAGGGGATAGTCAGCTAGTCTGGGCAGCATTTCAATATGCAATATAGATATAAATGTGTCTCTGTGTGTACACAGACACAAACATTCATGTTCTCTATCTCTGTCCATTGAAAAGACTTGATTGCAGTGATACCCTAGTATCTAACCTCATTCCTGGATCTTGGATTCTGAGTACAATTCTCTAAGAAAAGGAACCAGGATCTTTTGTGAAATAGCTGATTCAAGGGCTAAAGCAAGAGAAGTACAAGATGAGCCTGGGAGACACATCTCATATAAGAAAGCAAGAACATGCCCAAGATACATGTTAAAAGGAGACAGAAGCCAGCTTGAAGGGGGTTCCACTGACCAAACTGGGGACAGTTTGAGCATCAAAATAAATAATGGTAGTAATGAATTATAGCCCATTGAATAAAACAAGGAAAACAATGAGTTCATACTCATTGTAAAGACACAAATGAGTACGTTGAAAATATGATGAAGAATGAGATGTTTACAAAATTTTAAAGTATACTCTTCCCCATGGTACCTATTAATTATAAAGGGGAAAATATTAAATGCATGGTGTACCCCATTACCCAAGCGATCAAAGGGAATATCATCAGTAATGGAACAAAGTAACATTGTGTACCACTTATTGCAAAGAAAAGAACTACAGGTAGATTGTTTCTGCCTGCTCTTCCCTCTTGAGAGTGTACTATTCTTTGCTTAATAAAGCTACTTGCTTCTTTTGCACACAAAAAAAGAAAAAGAAAAAGAACTGCAAGGATATTTCTTTATAAGCTAAATGTATAACCTGAATCTAATGATTAGAAAACATCAGATAAACACAAATTGAGGGATGTCTGTAAAAATAGGCTTGCAATCTTCATAAGAGCTAAGGATATAAAAGTCAAAGAAAATCTGAGGAACTCTTCCAATTGAGGGATAGGATGGTGACATTTGGTAAAACTTGAATTTTGTCTAAAGATTAAATGGTAGTAATACATCAGTGTTAATTTCCTGATTCTGATCACTGTATGGTAGCTTTGTGGGAGAATGTCCTTGTTTGTGGAAAGTATACACTAAAGTATTTGAGCTCCCTCTGGCAGCTGCTTCAGCCAAAGGAAACTGTTTGAACCAAGGCTATATCCTCCCCAGGGGCATTTATATCCCATGTGGGTCAATGTGGAGTAAAAAAATCCAAATTCCTTGCCTCACTGAGGGTCAACTCTGAAGGGCCACCTAGTTCTAGAGTTTCCTGTGATATCTTCTGAGACCTGTTGTGACACCTTACTTCCTCCCTTATAGGTACTGTTCCTAATAACATTCCCTACCAAACTTGACAAAAGATGAATCCACATTATTTAAAAACCCAGAGTGATAACTAAATTTTTTAAAAAGTAGAAATGAACAGTCTTCATCATCATCATCTTCATTTATATTTCATTTCCATCAAAGCATGATTCCTCTTTTGGCTTATGCGCCTTGAGTTAAGAGAATTTCTTTTAAATTTGAAAAAAACCTAAGTGCATCAAATCTATCACCGAATTTAAACACTTGCCTGTCTGAGGTGCTTTCTTACAATATATTTTGTAGTCATCACTGATCTTCTCTACGGCCATCTTTGGATTCTTATAGCAGAGTTCCTCGAAGGACATTTTGTTTATGTCTGCGAAGTAAGGAAAAGAGAAAAAGAGTCTAGTTGTCCACTCTAGATTCAAAGGTTTATATATTTTTGTTGAAGGTATTGCCTTTAAAATGTTCTTTAAATAAGCCAATAGTGTTTCAATTGAATATTTACATAAAGAATACAAGTTACTTAAGTCAAATTATGAGCAAGGACATATAACTTCCTCTCTCCTCCAGTATGGGAGAATTCTGCCTTTCTAAGGGAAAATGGACTCATAGAGATTTTCTACCTGAGAGATGTGACTTGAAAGACTTACTAATTGTTAATTCATACATATGAACGTTGACCCCATTCAGAGCAACCATGTGTTGAGGGGAGGAGTAGCAAAAGCATTTCAAGCATTCTGCTATTCCTTCAAAGAATTTTATGTACCTAAAAATAATAATTTCATGGCAAATAACATGCTATGCTATATTTTCTCTTTCTTAGCTCTGACTTTGGGAATTGCTTTCAGAATTAACAGCTCCTATATCTGAATGCCACTGATAGTTGCAAATGATTGTCCTTTGGAGTGGATTGTTTTTTCTAGAAACAGCCATATGTCATTTTTAATTATGTGTGATTAATTGAGAGGAAATACCTTTTTGTGGCCAAAATATGGTGGGACAATTAGGCTGAGATAGTAAGAGAAGTTTTAATGATGCTCTGGGCAGTAGCAACACCTTTCCTTCTACAAGGTGAAATATTCATTTGTGTTCTGAGTTTGGGGTCATACAGTCCATCTAATTGCACAGAGTTCTCCTGGAACGCTCCAAGCAGTCCAGTTCGTTCTGAAGCTACACTGCTGCACCTAGAAGGAATGCTGGAGGGTGGACCCCTGGATGTCAGTTGTCCTTATGTCAGCTGTCGTCATCGTCATCGTCATCATCATCATCGTCGTCGTCGTCATATATCAGTCAGGGGAACCTGGCCATATGTGGCAAGAGTAGTGGAAGGTATCTATAATAAATCCAGGTTTCCAGTCTTGTATCAATTTCTCCCTTGCTGAGAAACTTTGGGCAAGTCTTTTCACCTTTCTGGAGCCCAGTTTTCCCTACATGAAAGACAAGAACATTCTAGCTCTGAGAGTTTCTGATACAGCTTGAGCGGAGACATCAGCCTACCTGAGGGCTTGGCAAAATGCAAAGAAGTCCTTATATCAGGGCTTCTTATATCAGGCAAGGCTTATGCTCCAAAAACAACAGTGATAGAAAGAGTAAGGATGTGTATTGTGGAGAAAGACAAGGACTCTCCATGGAGGATGGTCCACACTCTTCCTGCCTACCCTGGCACTCTATAGCCACCAAAGTCATGCCCATTGCCTTGCATGTGTGATGAAATTTACCAAATATCTTTTCTTCTACTTTTGTTTTGATTCCTGGGAGAGATTCTAAGATCCTCAGGTTTTAAAGAAAGGGTGGAACTTCTAAGGTAAACAAGAGGGCCTGTTCATGCTAGATTTACATAACTCATGCCCAAGCATAGTTCTGAGGGGCAAGCTTTCAGGGCATCTTGCTTTGTATATAGAGTGCACATTAAAGTTTTAAAAAATATTTGGATTTTACATTTTCCCAACAGTCCAACAGGTATCATTTATTTAGTACCTATTTGTCATGTAAATATATTACCTCTAATCCTCTCAACAACACTGTAAAGTAGAGGTCATTATCCCCACTCTATGTATGAAGAAATGAAGTCCAGAGAGATGGAGTAATTTTCCTGAGCTCACAGAGCAAATGAATAGCACAAACTGAATTTTCAAAGCTTTTGCTTACTCCTACTCTATCTATTTTTCAAAGTATAGGTCATGACTCATTAACATGCCAAAAAAATAAGTTGAGTCACTGTCAGATTTTATAAAATAGAATAGAGGCCAGAGTTTATCATCTTTCATAATAGGGTAGATATTGCTTTGTGAATTTTTTTCCATACATATGTGCACACATATACCCAGGCATATGTTTAAGAAATCATAAGGTCAAATGTATTTACTGTGGATTCCAACTGCCTTAACATAATTAAGGAAGTGTGCTCAATTTGAATGATAATGGTTAACATTTACAGTATTGAACTCTTATTATTGCCAAACATTATACTAATAGCTTTCATAGATTATCTCAGGTCACCTGCACAACAAGTCTGTTATTATTCCTACTTACAGATGAGGAAACTGGGTTTTAAAGGGAATTTAAGTACATTGCTCAAGTATACACAGTCAATAGGAGAGCAGGGATATAACACAAACTTCTCAGACAGCACAGCTTTGTGCTCCTAACTATGTCTCTCCATTGCCTGCATGTGTTGGTGTGTTATATCAGGGAAAGGAGTGGCTGTTAAAAAATACATGCACAGAAATGCCTCTGAACTTGGTTATAAAGGAGGTGTGATGAGGTGGAACATGCTTATCAGATGCATGAAATGAAGTATTCAGCAGTGTTAGCTCTTGTGGGCAAAAGTCTGGCAAACTTGAGCACTCTGGCTCCCTCGGTTCATGTAGGGACCTTTGCAGTCAGTCTGAGTTTAGATTTTGACTCTGCGACTTACAGTGTGTGAACTTGGGAAGGTCACTTCTTCTTTGTACTTCAGTTATTTAGTAGGTAACTTATAGGTTATTTTGAAGATCAAACAAGGTAATCATTGCATTGCACAGTACTGACACATAGTAAATAATCAGTAAATGTTAATTAATATTGATTAATAATTAATATTTCCTATGGGTAATTGCCTATAGGTAATAGTCAAAAAATTACGATGACTGCTCTTACCTGTTAGAAACACTGGAGACGTCAGCTCTACCTGGAGAGACCCTCCTTGTTTCAAATCCTCAGTAGCTATCTTTTGCCACTGCATGGAGTCCATTTCCTCCATGTTAGCCAAAGCCTGACTTAACTCCAGAGATTTCTGAATCCTCTTATAAAGAAAAATGTTCTCTTCTTCACTTATAGATTCTCTTTTACGCCACCTGGTACTGACGAACCTGTTCTGAGTCTCAGAGAAGAAGGTAAGAGGAAGACAGTATTTGTTGCAGGAACTTAACAAGAAGCAATTGTTTTGTAATGATTCTGTTGTTCATGCCTCCCTGTCACACAATCTTATGTAGATTGTTTTCAATTGTTAAGAATCTTTGCTGCTTTATATGCTAATTTCCACCCTCTTTTAATCAAACCCATTTTCTATAAGGGAGAAATTCTATATGAATTGTGACTTCTTCAAAGTCAGATTATACACTCAGTCTTTCTCCTTGGGAGGTTTATCTTTAGAACATCAGAGACCATATTAATCTCTGGTTGCCTCCAGGAAAAGTAAAAATTTCATTTACTTTAACACTTAAGTCTTCTTAAACAGCATCTACTCTCTCTTTTTCCCTCAATCTCATGATTCTTTCCCAACCCAAAGTCCCTCCTACTGTAAAAATGAGAAACCAGTGGTCCTCTTGATCTAGGAATTCATCATACCAAGGGCTGAGTATCTGAAAACCAAACACAGCATAAGTATTATGAAGTAGGTGGTCAGCTTGCTGCATATTTCCAGCTTGTGTTCACCTAAGAGCAGAGTGGGCTGAAGATTCTGGATTCTCTGATTTGAAGAGCTAATGGAACAGTGAACATTAGCTATGACCATCAGGAGGCATTCCTGTATCTCTCTGAATAGGGCAGTACACACAGCCTCTGTCTAAATCTTACAGAATAGTAACAAATATTTATTTAAGAAGAGAGAGTGCTAGAGAGAGCAAATGTAGTCCAAAGGCATCCTTTTTAAAGCATCCACTCTGGTAATAATGGCATTAATCCATTTATTTATGAGGGCAGTGTTCTCATAACCTAACCACCTCTTAAATCTCTCACCTCTCAACACGGTTGGTTTCTTAAGAAACAATGCTTCATAGAGCATTTCCTATTAAAATAAATAACCAGATATACATCAAAATAATAAATATAATAAAACAGCATCTAAACATCCTATAATTGCTTTTTGTTATAATATACTAGGATTTTCTTAAGAATTGAGCATATCCGTCACTCGATAAACCCTCCTGGCCCCCTCTACAGAGCAGTGTGTGATGAATAGACCAAGAATCTGTGAAATTTTTTTTCTGTAAAGGGTCAGATAGTTAATATTCTATGTTGTATGGGCTATTGGTCTCTGTTGTAATTACTTAACTGTATAGTTGTAGTACATGACAATAAACAAATGGGCACAGCTGTATTATAATACAAAAACTTTACTCATGAAAACGAAAATTTGAATTCCATATAATAACCATGTGTCATGATATGTTCTTCTTTTGATATGTTTTTTACCATAGAAAATGTACAATCATTCTTAACTCACTGAGCATGCAAATATAGGTGGTAAGCTGGATTTGGCTCCCAGACTGTAGTTTGCTAACCTCAAAATAGACTGAGCAGGAATCTGGACACTGGCTCTGCACTTGTCAGTAAACACCAGCGAGACCTTAGAACACTGTCCATCATGTGTACACTAAGGGGGGATGGAGAATGAGAGAACTTCTAGTGTCCTAGTCTATGATTCTATGGGTCTGACAAAGGATCAGAAAAGAACAAACGTTTGTGCACCTGATAATTGCCAGACACTGTGTATATGGTGTTTGTTTTTGAGGGAGCCATTATGATCCCCAATACACTGATGAGAAAGTCAAGGATTAGAAAGCAATGTCAACATGACGGCCATTAGAAGCTCCTAGCATTCCCTGCCCCCGACACACACTCAAAACAACAAGAAAAAACTACATTTTAATGAAAACAATTTTTTAAAAAAGTGCTTCAGTATATCAAAGGAGTAACAGAAACCCAGTGAGCACAGAAACTCAAGATAGCCACATAGAGAAAGAAAAAAAAATACCAGACCTCCACCATCCCATCTCCTAACCTGGATCAGCTGGGAACCAGTAAAAACTTCTCTCTGTCACAAAAAGGTAAGCAAGAAGATCCCAGCAGCCCCTATTCACATCTTGGACGCCTACAGACCTCAACACTGCAGTTCTCACAGGCACTAAGTTCAGCAGAAGCTTCCTGGAGTCCACACAGCTATACTCTTCCCAGAGAAGAAGTTGATACTGTGCCCTGCACAACTTCTGTGCTATGCCATGCTGAAACCAGAACTACTGCTGTAGCGTGTCTTGCTCCGGTGGCAAGTTGCCGTGGCACCCTTTCATCCCTGAGGGTAAATCACAGCAAACCACCTCCATCTAGTGGCCTGACATCCCAAGCCTATTTGTCAACAGCTGCTACAGTCTTCCTTCTGGGGCCAAGCTGTAGTTGAACTGTTCCACCTTCTCCTCCCCTCCCCTTCGGCCTGGACCTGAAATTGCACTCCCTCCTGGGAAAATGGTGTTTTTGCAGAATCACTCCATCTCCCTCTCTCAGCTGCAGCTGTTCTCTGCCCCTAGAGCCCCGAGATGAAAACATGTACTGCCCCCTGAGAAAACAGTGCATTGGTGGAGTTATCCCATAAACCTTCCCAGTAGCTTCTGAGTCCTGCACCTGTGAATTGGAACCAAAGTGGCACACTTTCTCCTGGGGAAAGGGTGCTTTAGAACTACTCCAGCTACCTTTTACAGTCACTGCTGCACACTGGCCCCCTGTGCTGAAGCTGAAGCAAGGCTTCCTGGGGGAACTAGTGTCTTGGCCACCCAGAGCAGTCATGTCCCTTTGTGCCAGAATGGAAGAGGTATCCTGCCTTCTGGGAAAACAGTACCTTGGCTACCCAGAAAAGCCATGTCTCCCCAGTGCCTAAGGTAAATCAGAGCCCTGCCTCCTAGGATATGGTGCCGTAGCCATCTAGAGTGGTCTTGCACCTCAGTACCTAAGCTGAAATGTTGCCCTACATCTAGGAAAACCATCTAGGCTGACCAGAACAGTCACATCCCCCAAGCCTGAGCTGAAGGGGCACATTACCTCCTGGGGAATCAGTGCCTCAGTTGATCTGAGCAGCTATGCATGCCAGGGCTGAGCTGACACAGTACTCCAGGTCCCAGAGAAACTGAGCAGTGGCTAAGCTGAGACACCCACCTTACAGGTCAAACAATTCTAGTACTTTGTTTACCTGGTGCTAGCCTAACCCCTGGAGTCTGAGTTGCTGAGACATTCTTTTCCTCAGGGAGTGGAAATCAGGAAAACAATTCACAATATGAATAAAAAAATCCAACAAAAAGATAGGTATAAAATGACCAAACAAATTCTACAGCTAAAGAATTCAATGAGTAAAATTGTAAAAGCACAATAAAGAGCTTCAACAGTAAAGTTGAACAAGCAGAAGAAATAATCTCTGAGCTTGAAGGTAGATTATTTCAATTACCCAGTGAAGGAGGGAAGAAAAGAAAAAAGAATGAAAAGGAGTGAAGAAAACCTACAAGTCTTGAATATTTGTAGTATGAGAGTTACAGGAGAAGAAATGTAAAAAGGCATAGAAAACCTATTTAATTAAATAACAGCTGAAAACTCTCCAAGTCTTGGGAAAGATATAGACATCAAGAACCAGAAAGCTCAAGTGTCTCTAAGTAGATTCATTTCAAAAAGGTCTTCCTCAGAGCACATTATAGTCAAATTGTCAAAGATCAAAGATAGAGAGAAAATTCTAAAAATAGCAAGAGAAAAACATCAAGACATAGCTAAGGAAATCCTAATCCGCATTAGACTAACAGCAGATTTCTTGCCAGAAACCTTGCAGGTTAGTAAAGAATGGAATGATATATTAAAAGTGCTGGCAGAATAAAAATTATCAGCCAAGAATACTATACCTAGTAAAGTTGCTTTTGAGAATGAGGGTGACAAAACCCTTCCAGATAAGCAAAAACAGAGAATGTGTTATCACTAGACCAACCTTACAAGAAATGCTTTAGGGAGTTCTATATTTGGATATGAAAAGATGATAATAACCATCATGAAAGCATGGAAAAGTATAAAATTCACTGGTAGAGCAGATACACACAAGAGAAAGATAAAAGAATAAAAACTTATTACTATAGGAAACCACCAAGCTACAATGATGGAAGAGAGAAAGACAGAAGCAAAGAACATACAAGCAACCAGAAAATGATAAACAAAATGACATGAGTAAGTCCTCATCTATCAATAATAACCTTGAATGCAAATATATATCCCCAACCTATAAGATAGAGACTAGATGAATGGGGAAAAAAATGATCCAACTATATGCTGTCTATAGAATCTTTATCTGTAAAAATACCTGTAGACTGAAAGAATGAAAAAGATATTCCATGCCAACATAAACCAAAAGTGAGCAAGAGTAGCTAAACACATAATAGAAAAAACAGACTTTATGTCAAAAATGGCACACAAAAAAAGAACAAAGAAGGCCATTATAAAATAATAAAAAGATCAACTCAGCAAAAGAATAAAACATTTGCCAATGTATACGCACCCAACACTGGAACACTCAGATACACAGCAAATATAAGATCTAGTCTGGGCATGGTAGTTCATGTGTAATCCCAGTATCGTAGGTGACCAAAGTGGGAGGATCACTTGAGGCCAGGAATTCAAGACCAGCCAGGGCAACATAGTAAGACCCTGTCTCTACAAACATTTTGTTTTTAAAAGTTAGCTAGGCATGATGGCATGTGTTTATAGCTCCAGGTATTCAGGAGGCTGAGATGAAAAGATCACCTGAGCCTACAAATTTGAGGCTGCTGTGAGATATGATCCTGCCACTGCATACCAGCCTGGGTGACAGAGTAAGACCCTATCTCAAAAAAGAAAAAAACCTCAAGTATTATTTGCTGTAAAGGGAATGAGAGAGATGTGCAATCTAATAAGTTAATACTTAGAAATTTAACACCCCACTCTCAGCATGGGATAGATCATCTAGACAGAAAATCTAAAAACAAAAACAACAATGAATTTAAACTGCACTTTGAACCCAATGGATCTAATAGATATTTACAGAACAT
This sequence comes from Carlito syrichta, assembly GCF_000164805.1. Taxonomy (NCBI): domain Eukaryota; kingdom Metazoa; phylum Chordata; class Mammalia; order Primates; family Tarsiidae; genus Carlito; species Carlito syrichta. The sequence goes on along the minus strand of NW_007260523.1, from coordinate 261,082 downwards.
TTCATTCAATAGTGGCAGGATACCATTATTGTCACCAGCACATGGAACATTCTTTAGCTTAGACCATATGTCCATACACTAAGTCACAAATCAAATCTCAACACATTTTTAAAAATTGAAATCATAACATGTATAATTTCCGACCACAATGAAATAAAATAAGGAATCAACAAGAGGAACTTTTGAAACAGGACAAGAAAATTAAATAACAGGACACTCAGGAAGATGGTGACCGGAAAAGCCAAACTGAGATGATCTCCACAAAAGATGGCTCCTGAAGGCAGTTCCATGTGCCCCTGCAACTGCCACCTACACGGCGGGGGGGTGGGGGGGTGGCTGCTATAGCCAGTCCCAAGCAGCAAACAGCCTCTGTTGCACTACAGCCTCCGCAGGGGATTACTGCTGTTTGATGAACAGCTGCTGATGCTGCAGCTCTTGGCTATGGCCCTGGGGATTCCTGGCTCCCTCCTCCATCTCAAGCTGCCAGAAGCACACCAAATGCAGCGCCAAGCTATATCGCTGTTTCCCAGTCCTGATGCCCGACACACACCATCATTGCCCGTCATAGTGGATCATCTACAGACCCAGACAAGTGGAGAGAAAGGACAAGTGGAGAGAAAGGATTGGCGAAAGAGGAGCCACCCACCGCAGCCATTTTCCAGGCAGAGATTCGCATTGCCCCGCCCATCTCTGAGCAGCCTCCACCTTGTTCTCTAGGGTAACCCCGCCAAAACAGGAGACAGAAGCCCCTCCCCTATGATGAATCAGACACAGACCACTCAGTTCTGTGTGGCAGACCTGTCAGGCAGCAAGCCAAGGGAACTAACCCAAGCTATGAGTAACCCTATCTGCCTACAATGAGAGCAAAGGGGAGGGGCTAGAGATCAGAGCTGAAGAGACTTTAGACACTCAGGAAAGATTCCAGAGCTAGTCTGGTTGCTTATTTTGATTTTTTGATTTTATTGTTTTGACTGTTTGTTTTGTTCACTTTTGTTTGCTTTTTTATTTAGACTACCTGTTTGTATTGGGGGAAAACACATCAAAAGGCATGATTTTATTGGACTATCTGTGTGTGATTACCAGTATACTTTAGGAAATTTTGTTTGTTTGTTTATTACTCTTTTCTGGCCTTGTTTCTCTTTTCATTCATTAGTTGGTATGTATGTCTGTTTTCCCTCTTACTCTTCTCTCTCTCCACCTACCTCTTGACCCCCCACTTCTTCCATTATTTTCCTTTTTCTTACCTCCTTTTGTTCCAGGGAGCAAACCTAAACCCCATTGCATGGACAGATTGTAAGCCAGTGGGAAGTGGGTTCCAGTGTGCCCATACACCTGTTATTGGATACTGGGATCTGAGGACAGATTCTGAATCACAGCTTACCCCTCAATTAAATCTCAAAACTGCAAAAAGTACAGCCCCCAACCCACAGTCCAGCCTCAAAGGTGAACAAAGCCAGAGGACCCTCATAAGGAAGAACAGGAGATTGAACAAAAAGAAGTAGAAGCAACCCTACCTTCACTGAAAAACAGAATTAAAGAAGGGGAGGGAAAGGGGGAAAGAAAAATCTACACAAATGAAGAAAAACCAAGAAGAATATGGGTCTCTCACAGACCCCTGGGAGGTAAGACACTGAGAAAATTGCTTCAGAACACAAACAATGAAGAGCCCCCAGAATGACAGTTCTCAAACTACAAACCCAGATATCAAGACATTAATGGAGAGAATAAAAAGAATTGAGGAAAGACAAGAGGAAACTAGGAAGGAGTTGATAACTGAGATAACAGTAGTAAAGAATACTGTGAATGAAATAAATAATAAACTGATAAGCATGGAAAGCAGAATTAGCCAAGCAGAAGAAAGAATCTCAGAGCTTGAGGACCAAAATATAGAACTAACCCAAAATGTCAAAAACATAGAAAAGAAGCTTAAAAAGACAGAACAAAACTTTCAAGAGATGAGCAACTACTTCAAGACACCGAACCTAAGAGTAATTGGACTTCCTGAGGCAGAAAGAGAGGCAGAGACCACTCTGGAACAAACATTCCATTAAATTGTTCAAGAAAACTTCCCTCATCTCATCAGTGATGCGAAAATTCAAGCACAAGAGATTCAGAGAGCCCCTGCAAGACAATGAATGAGAAGACAAACTCCCAGACACATAATAATTCACCTAAACAAAGTAGATATAAAAGAAAAAATCCTAGAGGCAGCAAGAGAAAAAGCCCAGATCACCTAACATGGAAGACCAATTAGAATAGCAGCAGATTTATCTACAGAAACCCTGCAGGCTAGGAGAGCTTGGAGCCCTATCTTCAAAGTTCTAAAAGATAAACAATTTCAACCAAGAATAACCTATCCAGCCAAGCTAAGCTTCATCAGTGAGGGAAAATTAAAATCTTTCCCAGATATCCAATCCCTAAGAACTTACACTGCCATCAGACTGCCTCTTTAAGAAACAATTAAGAGAGTATTAAACACAGAAGAAAAGGAAAAAAGAACAACAATGTTCTTCACAAGAGTACAGGAAAAAGATTAAAAACACACATGAACCAACCCCAAAACCAAGAGAAAGACAACAAACAGACAGGAACAACAACAACAACAACTCTATAAGAACCTTATGATAGGGATCAACTCTCACATTTCAATAATTTAGCTTGAATGTGAATGGACTAAACGCACCACTGCAAAGACATAGAATGGCAAAATGAATAAAATATCACCAGGCAACAATATGTTGCTTCCAAGAGACTCATCTTACTAGAAAGGACACTCACAGACTCAAAATAAGAGGATGGGAAACAAATTTGCAGGCAGATAGAACACAAAAGAAAGGAGGAGTCACGATCTTAATCTCACTGTCAAAAATTTAAAAAAATACAGAAGGTCACTACATAATGATAAGGTTAAATCCATCAACAAGAAATATCCATCCTAAACATATATGCACCCAACATAGGAGCACCAACTTTCATAAAGCAGCTTCTAGGTAAACTCAAAAAAGATATTGACTCTAACACTATCAGAGCTGGGGACTTTAATACCCCACTTACAATCCTAGACAGATCATCAGGACAAAAAATCAGCAAAGAGATCCAGAACTTCAATGTGACTCTTGATCAGATGAACTTAATTGATACCTACAGAACACTCCACCCAATGACAACAGAATATACATTCTACTCATCACCGCATGGAATGTACTCTAAGATTGACACATACTTGGCCATAAATCAAGCATAAACAAATTTCATAAGATCAAAATTTTGCCATGCACTTTCTCAGACCACAGTGGAATAAAAATAAACATCAACACCAAGAAGGGTCCCTCAAAACCCACAAAGACATGGACACTAGACAGCATGATGCTAAACAACTCATGGGTCAATGATGAAATCAAAACAGAGATTAAAACATACCTGGAAACAAATGAAAATGAAGAAACATCTTACCAAAATCTCTGAGATGTCATGAAAGCTGTAGTAAGAGGGGAATTCATATCTCTACAAATGCACATGAAGAAAATGGAAGGATCACAAATTAACAGCCTAACAAGTCACCTAAGGAAGCTGGAAAAGCAAGGCCACCAAAACCCTAACTTCAGCAGGAGAATACACATCACCAAAATAAAAGTCTAAATTCAGGACATAGAAGACAAAAAGATAATACAAAAAATCAATGAAACAAAAAACTTGTTCTTTAAAAAATAAACAAGATTGATGGTCTCCTAGCTAGCCTTACCAAGAAAAAGAGAGAAAAAGCCCAAAGAAACACAAACACGGAGTCACATCTGACCCTGAAGAAATACAAAAGATCATTAGAGACTACTATGTACACTTGTATGGAAACAAACTTGAAAGCCTTAAGGAAATTGAGGACTTTCTGACATCACACAACCTGCCTAGGTTGAAAGAAGAGGAAATCGAGACCCTAAATAGACCAATAACAATCAAGGAAATTGACTATATAATAAGAAAACTACCTACAAAGAAAAGCTCTGGCCCAGATGGCTTTCCAGCAGAATTCTATAAGGCATTTAAGGAGGAGCTGATACCAATCCTTTTGAAAGTATTCCAGGCAATTGAGAAAGATGGAACTCTCCCCAAATCATTTTATGAAGGTAACATCACATCGATATCCAAGCTAGGTAAAGACTCAACAAAGAGAGAGAACTACAGGTCAATATCTTTGATGAACATAGATGCTAAAATTCTCAACAAGAACCTAGCAAACTGGATTCAACAACACAAGAATCATCCATCATGACCAAGTAGGCTTCATCCCTGGGATGCAAGGCTGGTTCAACATTCATTAAGACCATAAATGTAATTAAATACATCAACAGACATCAAAATAAAAACCACATGCTTATATCATTAGATGCAGAAAAAACTTTTGATAAAATCCAGCACCCATTCTTGATAAAAACCCTCGAACATCTAGAACATATGGAACATACCTCAAAATAGTAAGAGCCATCTATGAGAAACTCACAGCCAGCATACTCCTAAACAGACAAACATACTCCTGAAAAATGGAACAAGACAAGGATGCCCACTCTCACCCCTCCTGTTCAATATAGTATTGGAAGTCCTGGCTAGAGCAATCAGAAAAGAGAAGGCAATCAGGGGTATCCAATAGGAAAATAAGAAGTTAAGTTATCTCTCTTTGCAGACAACATGATTATATACCTTGAAAACCCAAGAGAATCTGTCAAAAACCTCCTTTCTCTGAAAAGGACTTTGGCAAAGTCTCAAGGAATACAATAAATGTGCAAAAGATAATCACATTTCTTTACCCCAATAATAAACAAACAGAAACCCAAATAAAAAGCACAATCCCACCCACAATAGCCACAAAAAAATGAAATACTTTGTCATCTTCCTAACCGGAGACGTGAAAGAACTTTACAATGAAAACTACAAAACACTGCTCAAAGAAATCAAAGATGACACAAACAAGTGGAAAAATATCCTATGCTCATGGATTGGAAGAATCAACATTGTGAAGATGTTCATCTTACCTAAGGCAATCTACAGATTTAATGCAATACCCATCAAATTACCAGCAACATTCTTCTCAGATCTAGAAAAAAACAATACAGGAATTCATATGGAAACACAAATGACCAAGAATAGCCAGAACAATCCTCAGCAAAAAAAACAAAGCAGGAGGTATCACACTACCAGACTTTAGACTTTACCATAAAGCTACAATAATCAAAACAGCCTGTTATTGGTACAAGAACAGGCATATAGATCAATGGAATAGAATTGAGATTCCAGAAGCAAAACCTCAATTTCTCAACCAACTCATCTTTGACAAAGCCTCCACCACTCACAACTAGGGAGTGGAGAACCTATTCAGTAAATGGTGCTGGGAAAACTGGCTGACCACATGCAGGAGATTCAGACAGGACCCCTATCTATCCCCATATTCAAAAATTAACTCTAAATGGATCAGAGACCTAAATGTAAAATCTCAAACCATAAGAACTTTAGAAAATGCAAGACACACCCTTATGGAAGTTGGAACTGGCATCCAATTCCTGAGCAAAACCTGAAATGCACAGGCCATAAGAGAAAAAAGATAGACAAGTGGGACCTCATTAAACTGACAAGCTTCTGCAAAGTCAAAGAAACCATCAAGAGAGCAGGGAGACAACTCACAGACTGGGAAAAAGTGTTTGCCAACTCCACATCTGACAAAGGCCTAACATCAAGGATCTACAAGGAACTCAAATGTGCTGAAAAGAAAAAAATCAAACAACTCCATTACAAAGTGGGCAAAAGATATAAACAGACACTTCTCAAAAGAAGACATACAAGTGGCCAACAAATACATGAAGAAATATTCAACTTCACTAGTCATCAAGGAGATGCAAATTAAAACTACACTGAGATAACACCTAACTCTAGGCAGAATGACCATCAACAATAACTCAAAAAATAACAGATGCTGGAGAGGATGTTGCAAAAAGGGAACACTTCTACACTGTTGATGGGAGTGTAAACTAGTACAGCCTCTGTGGAAATCAGTGTGGCAGTTCCTAAAAACTCTGAAAATCGACCTTCCATATGACCCTGCAATCCCCCTACTAGGAATATACCCTGAAGAACTTAAATCACTCTATAAAAAAGATGCCTGCACACGTATGTTTATCGCGGCATTGTTCACAATAGCAAGATCATGGAACCAACCATGCTGTCCATCAAAAGGGGACTGGATTAAAAAAAAATGTGGTACATATACACAATGGAGTATTATGCAGCCATAAAAAAGAACAAAATCATGAATTTCACAGCAACCTGGTTGGAATTAGAGTTTATGATACTGAGTGATCTCTCACAGAAACAAAGATCTAAGTATCACATGTTCTCACTCATAAGTGGACCTTGAACAACTACCGTAATACTATAAGGATTGACAGTGGCAGGAAACTATGTGGCGGGGGGCAGGGAGAGGAAGGGAGGTGTGATAAACGGTAGTCAATATCTGTCTGGGTAAGGAGGGGCACACCTCATCAACAAGGGTACCTGCACAATGCATATTTGTATACCTAACCCTTAACTGTTTTAACTCTACAATTTTAAAATAAAAAATATATTTAAAAAAAAACTTAAATAATATGTTTCTGAACAACAAATGGGTCAATGAAGAAATTTTAAAAATTGTTAAATGAAATTAGAAGCATAATATACCAAAAACCTATGGAATACAGCAAAAACAATATTAAGAAGGAATTTTATGGCCGGGTGTGGTAGCTCACACCTGTCATTTCAGCACTTTGAGAAGTAGAGGTGAGAGGATTGCTTGAGCCCAGGAGTTCAAGACCAGTGTGGGAAACATAGTGAGATCCCCCATCTCAATATAGTTTTAAAAAATTAGCTGGGCATGGTGGCACACACCTGTAATCCCAGATACTTGGGAGCCCGAGGCAGAAGGATTGTCTGAGCTCAGGAGGTTAAGGCTACAGTATCTGTAAGTGTGCCACTGCACTCCAGCCTGGGCAACAGGATGAGACTCTGTCTCAAAAAAAAAAAAAAAGGAAAATTAGCTGGGCGTGGTAACGCGCGCCTGTAGTTCCAGCTACTTGGAAGGCTGAGGCGGAAGGATCACCGGAACCCAGCAGGTCGAGGCTGCGGTGGCTGGGAGCGGCCACTGCACTCCAGTCTGGGCGACAGTGAGACTCCAACTCAAAAAAAAAAAGGAAATTTGTGCTAATAAAGACCTACCTCAAAAAAAGTCAAAGGATTTCAAATAAACAACAATGAATCTCAAGGAGCCAGAAAAGTAAGAACAAGTCAAACCTAAAATTAGTAGAAGAAAATAATTAAAATTAGAGAATAAACAAAATTAAGACAAAAAAAATTCTAAAAGATCAATGAAACAAACAGCTGGCTCTATAAAAAGCTAAACAAAATTGATAAACCATTTGCTAGACTGAGAAAAAAAGAGAAAAGATTCGAATAAATAAAATCAGAGACGGAAACATTACAACATATACCACAGAAATATAAGGAATTATAAACAAGTATACACCAACAAATTGCAAAACTTCAAAGCAATGGATAAATTCCTAGACACATACAGCCTACCAAGGCTGAACCAAAAAGAAATAGAAAATTGAACAGACCAATTACAAGTAATGAGATCGAATTAGTAAAAAAGTCTTTCATCAAAAAAAAAAAAACAACCCATAAACCCACAACCCGATGGCTTCACTGCTAAATTTTACCAAATGTTTAAACATTTAAAGAAGAATGATTGCTAACTATTTTTAAACTCTTCCAGAATACTGAAGAGAAGATAATTCTTCCCAATTCATTCTAGAGGCATTACCCTCATAGCAAAGCCAGAGAGGGACACAACAAATAAGAAAACTGTGGACCGATATTCCTGATGAAAATAGAAGCAAAAATCCTCAACAAAATACAAGCAAATCAAATCTAGCAACACATTAAAAAGATCATTCATCATGATCAAGTGAAACTTATCCCAGGGATGCACAGATGACTCAACATATGCAAATCAATAAGCATGATACGTCACATCAACTGAATGAAGGACAAAAACCATATGATCACTTCAGTATATGCAGAAAAGGCCTTTGATAAAATTCAATGTCCTATCTTGATTTTAAAAAACTGTCAACAAAATCAGAAAGGAGTGTACTTCAACATAATAAAGACCATATTTTTAAAAAATCCACAGCTAGAATCATATTGAACAAGAAAAAGCTGAAAACTTGTCCTCTAATAACTATAACAAGAAAAGGATGCTACTCTTGCCATTCTTTTTCAATATAATATTGGAAATCCTAGCCAGAGCAATTAGGCAAGAGAAAGAAATAAAAGACCTCCAAATTAGAGAGGAGGAATCCAAAATTTCCCTACTGCAGAAAACATGATATTAAAAAACCCTAAAATCTTCACGAAAAAACTCTTAGAACTGATAAACAAATTCAGTAAAGTTGCAGAATACAAAATCAACATCTCAAAATCAGTAGCATTACTATACAACAAACTAGTAGAAAAATAAATCAAGAAAGAAAATCCACTTATAAAGCTACAAAACAAAAACAAAAACAAAAAACTCTAGGCAAAAATTTAAACAAGGAGGTGAAAGATCTCTTTGAGGAAAACTATAAAAGACTGCTGAAAGAAATTGAAGATACACACACAAATGGAAATACATCCATGTTCATGGATTATATAGTGACAACGAATTATATAGTGACAATGACTGATCTACCAAAAGCAAACTACAGAATCAATGCAATCACTATCAAAATACCAATGACATTCTTCACAGAAATAGAAAAAATTTTTTTTTTTTTTTTGAGTTGGAGTCTCACTCTGTCGCCCAGACTGGAGTGCAGTGGCCGCTCCCGGCCACCGCAGCCTCGACCTGCTGGGCTCTGGCGATCCTGCCGCCTCAGCCTTCTGAGTAGCCGGAATTACAGGCATGCGCTACCACACCCGGCTGAAAAATATTTTCAAATTCATAAGCTCCACTCTCTTAGCAAAAATGTAAGTATACGATATAGAGTTATTAACCATATTCTATATGTTGTACAGTAAATCTCTAGAATTTTTCTCAAAGACTAAAACTTTGATCAACACCTTTCATTTCTCCCTACCTGAAGACCCTGGCAATTATCATTCTATTTTCTGTTTCTATTCGTTTATCTGTTGTAGATTGGACACATAAGGGAGATAATGCAGCATTTGTTTTTCTGTGTCTGACTTACTTTATTTAGCATAATATATTCCAAATCTCATCTATGTTGTTGCAGATGGTAGGATTTCCTTCTTTTTTAAGACTGAATCATACTTCATTATATATGCCATAGTTTCATTACTCATTCATCTGTTCATAGACATTTCAGTAGTTTCCATATCTTGGCTATTATGAATAATATCAGAATAAACATAAGAGTGCAGATATCTTTTCAAGATCCATATTTTAATTCCTTTGGATATTTGCCCAGAAATGGGATTGCTGGATCAAAATCAGAGTTTTTTTTAGGAAACTCTGTACTGTTTTTCATACTGGCTACCCAAATTTACATTCCTACCAATAGTGTGGGTTCCCTTTTCTCCACAACCTTGCCAACCCTAACAAGTATGGAGTGATAGCTCATTGTAGTTTTGATTTGCATTTCCATAATAATTAATGATGCTGAGCACCTTTTCATATACCTGTTAGTTTTGTATAAATCTTCTTTGGAGAAATGTCTATTCAGGTCCTTTGTACATATTTTAATTGTTTTTTTTTTTTTTGCTTGAGTTATTTGAGTTTCATATATATTTTGGATGTTAATTCCTTATCTGATATATTGTTTGCAAATATTTTCTCCTATTTCATAGAAATTGTGTTAATTATTTTCTTTGTTCTGCAAAGGCTTTTTAGTTAGGTGGTCTGAGATCTCTCTTCTTTTGTAATATAGGCATTTATAGTTATAAACATCCGTCTTAGTGCTTTGCTGCATTCCTTAAGTTTTGGTATGTTACATTTTTATTTTCATTTGTTTCTTCTTTTCTTTTTTTTTAAGTTGGAGTCTCACTCTTGTTGCCCAGGCTGGAGTGCAGTGGCACTCACACTCCCGGCCACCCCAGCATCAACCTGTCGGGCTCTTCTGCCTCAGCCTTTCAAGAAGCTGAAACTACAGGTGCTCGCTACCACGCCCAGCTCATTTTTTATTTATTGTAGAGACGAGGTCTCACCAAGTTGCCTGGGTGGGTCTCGAACCCGTGGACTCAGGAAATTCACTCATCTAGACCTCCCAAAGTGCTGGGATTACAGACTGGGCCACTGAGTACAGCCTTCAATTTTAAAAAAAATGTCTTTTGATTTTTTTTCTTTGACCCAGTAGTTGTTTGAGTGTGTTGTTTAATTCTACGTATTTGTCAGTTTTCCCAGTTTCTTTTTATTGATTTCTAGTGTTATTCCATAGTAATTAATCTGAAAAGATACTTAGAATATTTTTCATCCTCTTAAATTTATTAGCATGGTTTTTGTGACCTAACGTGTTTTATCCTGGAGAATGTTCATGTGCACCTGAGAAGAATGAGAATTGTTACTGATGAGTAGAAAGTTTTGTATATGTTTACTTGGTCCAGTTGGTCAATAATGTTGTTCAGTCTGTAAATCCTATCCATTATGAAGAGTGGGATATTGAAGAGCCCTACTTTTATTGTGTTGCTATTTATTTCTTCCTTCAGATATGTCAATGTTTGCTTTATATATTTAGATGACTTGATGTTGGGTGCATATGTAGTTATAAGTGTTATATTTTCCTGTGGAATTTATCCTTTTGTTATTATATAATAATCTTCATTGTTTCTCATGGCAGTTTTTGACTTATAGTCTTTTTTCTCTAATATAAGTATAGCAACCTTCGTCCTTTTGTGTTACCATTTGTGTAAAATATCTTTCTGAAACCCTTCACTTTCAGTCTGTGTTTTCAATCTAACATGAGTCTCTTGTAGGCAATGTATATTTGGGTTTTGTCCTTTTATTCATTTATCTACTCTGTGTCTTTTGATTGGGGAGTTTAGATAATTTATATTTAAAGTAATTATAGATAGGTAAGAACTTAACTATTGCCATGTTGTTCATTGTTTTCTATTTTGTAGTTGTCTTCCTCCTCTCTTTTTTTGTGTGTGATTTGCTTTTTTTGTAGTGATGTACTTTACTTTCTCTTTATCTTTTGGGTATCTACTGTACATTTTTTTGTAGTTGCCGTGAGCCTCAGATCACACATTTTATAGCTATAAGTCTATTGTAAGCTAATAACAACTTAACTTCAAGTGATATAAAAATTATACACTTTATTCCCTCAGTAGTTTATGTAATTGATGTCAGATTTTTTTTCTATATTGTGTCTCCATATACTAACTTCTGTGGTTATAATTATTCTTACCATTTTGTCTTACTCTATATAGTGGTATTAAAAGTGATTTACATGTCTTCATTACAATATTCTGTGTTTGTCCTTATATTTACTTTTTAGCAGTGAGATTTTTACTTCCATATGCATTTGTGTTGTTATTTAGCATCTTTTCATTTCATTTCTTTTTTTTTTTTTTTTTGAGTCAGAGTCTCACTCTGTCACCCGGGCTGTAGTGTAGTGGCACACTCATGGCCACTGCAGCCTCAACCTTTTGGGCTCAGGCAATCTTTCTGCCTCGGCCTTCCAAGTAGCTGGAACTACAGGTGCATGCCACCATACCTGCCTAAATTTTTTTCATTTATTGTAGAGATGAGGTCTCGCCAAGTTGACGAATCTCTGGGCTCAGGCAATCCTCTTGCCTCTGCTTCCCAAAGTGCTGGAATTACAGGTGTGAACCATCATGCCTGGTCTCATTTCATTTCTTGAAGAACTCCCTTCAGCACTTCTTGGAAGGCTAGTTTAGTAGTGACAAACTCTTTCATATTTTCTTTCTGTAGTAAAGTTTTTATCCCTACTTCATTCTTAAAGGATAGTTTTTCCAGGTAAAGTATTCTTGTTTGACATTTGTATTTTTCTTTTTTTTCTTTCTTGCGGCACATTGAATATATCATTCCACTCTCTCCTGGACTGCAAGGTTGCTACTGAGACATTCGCTCAAAGTCTTATGGGGGCTCCCTATATATTACAAGCCACTTTTCTATTGCTTCTTTCACCACCGTGTCCAGCGGATTCAACCTATTTGGATATATTTGAGTTTCAGAAATCTAGATGTCCATTTCTGTCCCTAGATTAGAAAGTTTGCAGCCATTATTTTTTAAAATAAGCTTTCTACCCCTTTCTTTCCTCCGCCTCCTCCGACTTTCATCATGTATGTATTGGTTCACTTGATTGTGTATCCCATATATCCTGCAGGCTATCTTCACACTTTCTCGTTGTTTTTATCCCCCTAACCAGATGATTTCAAATGATCTGTCTTTGAGTTCACTGATTCTTTCTTCTGCTTTATCAAGTGAATTTTTTATTTCACTAATTGTATCCATCAGCTTTAGGATTTCTGTTTGGCTCTTTTATCATGGCTTATATTTTTTATTGAACTTCTAATTTTGTCCATTTTTTTCTGATTTAGTTTAGTTGTTTATTTGCAGTCTCTGAGTTTCTTTAAGATGATTTTTAAAAAATTCTTTGTCAAGCAGTTTATAGACCTCCATTTCTTTAGGGTCAGTTACTGAACTTTATTAATTTCCTTTGCTGATATCATGTGTGCCTGGTTCTCTATGACCCTTGTAGATTTGCATTTGTATGTGTATTTGAAGGAGCATTCACCTCTTCCAGTCTTTATGGACTGACTTTGGCACATAAAGGCCTTCACCAATTAACCCTGTGAGAGATCTGAGCTAGTCAGCTGGTGGTGTCTGCAGGCAGTCCTACTGTTGAGTTCCACAGGTAAAGCCATTGAGTTTGTGGGTGGCCAAGGCTGGAGCTGTATCTGTGGGCAGATCTAGAGGTAGAGACTGGTCCATGGGCAGTTAGAGTTACCTCCAGGTCTGCAGACAGTCATGGCTAGAGCTAAATCCACATGTAGACAGGGATAAACCTGGAGCTGCTAGCAGTCTGGGAGCCATGGCTGGGTCTGTGGATGAATGTGGCTCCTCTAGGTCCATAGTTGGATAGGGTGGCCTCAGAATCCATAGTCAGATCTGGGATTGGCAAGTCTGTTACCAGGCATGGGTGGGAGTTGTTTCTGTTGGGTCCCTGAGCAGATGATATTTCCGGTAGGACTGCAGTTGAGCAAGGTGGATCTGGGTCACAGGGCTGCTTTCATGGCTAGTCAGATCCTTGTAGTCAGTGGGCCTATTAATAGGGCTTCATGCAGGGATGGTTTCTGCCAGCACCTTAGGAGGGTGGGCCAGTAGCAGGACTATGGATACATGAGGCCGCAGCTGAGTCCACAGAGGGATGAGGCTAATTCTGGATCTGCAGCCAGGATTATGATCAGTAGGCCTGCTACCGGGGGCATGAGACTACCTTTCTAAAGCAGTTTTCTTTTGTCTTGAGGTCCACTAGGGTGGTGCAACCTCCTACTTGGGCCCTAGATTTCCCCAAGAGGCACATTTTTCTGTAGGTAGTTGCCAAACTGGTGTTCCTGTGGGTGAACAACAGCTGGGGACCTCCTATTCCACCATATTGCTAATATCATGTATATATTTAGAGTGTTTATGTACTTAGTATGTATGTATTTAGATAGTGATAAGTGCTAAGGAGAAAATTAAAATGATGGTATGGTTGAATTTTTATATAAAATGGTCAAGGAATACCTCACTGAGAAGGTGAATTTTGAGTAGAGACCTGAGGGAAAGAGAGATTAAACCATGCAGTCACCTGTATGGTATACAGCACAACACAGCCAAGCTGGCAGTGTGCCTGGTATAGCTGGTGGTGAGCATGGGGTATGGGTGGAATAGTAGAGAGAATTGGAGTACAGATCATATAGGGCTTTGTTAGTTTTACTAGGGACTTTGGATTTTACTAAAAGTAAAATGGCTTTACTGAGGTAGCCATCTGTTTTCAAGGTCTGCATTCATTTCTTTTTACTTATTTTCAGTTAAATTATAAAATGTTTTTGCAGAATCACTATGATCAGTGTGGAAATGAGGGAACTGCTGAGGGGGAAGGGTAGATGCAGAGGCATCAGTTAGGAGGCCATTGCAATCATACAGGTGAGAGAGGATGGAGATTGGATAAGAGTGATTATAACAAAAGAGGGGAGAAGTGACCATCTCTAGATGGACTTTTAAGGTAGCACAAACAGGATTCACCAGTAGATTGGACATGTGTATAAGACAAAGAGGTGAGTCAAGAGTGATATCAAAATTTTTAGTCTTAGAAAGTATGATAGGTCAGTCTTCTCTATACACAAATACCTTCAATATCTTTGCAGAAGACCAAGATTCAGGCAGTGGGATTTTCTTGGAGAATCTGCTGATCCAGGAAGTACAGTCCCATTCTAAGCCTCTCGCCACAAAAGGCAAAGAGGCTGCTGGGTTTTCATTTATCAAAAGTTGTGCAAAGGAGAGCTTTGGCTGTGAACTCACTAGATGGATCTGGTCTGACGCTACCTAGATGTATACAATCCTGAATAATTATAATATATTGGAAATCATTCTAGATTTAGGGCCAAGAACTCCTGGGATCTGATCTTGAATCATCCACTGGCTAGCTGTGTGCCTGTAGGTTAATTCACTTATTCTCTCTGCGTCTCATTTTCCTCATCTGTACAACCTAACCAACAATACTACTCTATTTGCCCCTTGGAAGTGCTAAGAGGCATAAAGGAGACAAGGTATGTGGGTGTGCTTTATAAGGTAGATACATTATAATGCATTAAATAACTTGCTGTTTATAACCATTTGCTCCTCTAGATTTATTCTCTACACTTCCTCATTCTGTGCCCTGGAAGATTAACTTGAATGGAACACATCAACAGGCTCCCTCATCCTCTGATTGTGTTCATCAGAGGTGTCCTAGCAGGGAGTGGGAAAGCAGGAGGAGAGTGAGTTAGGGCACCTGTTTCCCCAATCCCTTCAGGCTAGATCACCATGAACTGGTTACATCCTTCAACTGATGATTACAGCTTCTGTCAATTAAATATTCCACTCCATACAGATCTTTCTCTCCTGGTTCTAGTAACTGCTTCCTGTCCTCAATTCATCACACTTAGGAGGAATGACAAAAGTGTCCTACCCTTACTACTAGCCTTGTGGTCTCCTTACTGCCCTATCCATTTCTTTGTAAGCAGTCTCTATCATTTGATTCTCATCTTTTACCCATCTTAACTTTGCCATTTTGTTTGTTTGTTTGTTTGTTTGTTTGTTTTGCTAAGCACTTAGTGATACTATAGTCATGCTATGAACTTCACTTCCTGTGAGTCTTCAGGATGTTCCCTAGCTTTTATCTAGTGTTTTGGGATAAGAATAAACCATTTCCAACTGGTTATTTTCTTGATGGCTAATCTAGTAAAGGGAGACCTTTTTTTCAATATATAATATGTATAACAGAATTCTTAAAACTTGTCTCACAGAACACTCTTAGGTTCATGGTTTTGGGACACTGCCTATAATAAGGAAGTGGAGAAGAAATGGATATTGATCACTTTCCACCTCCATTTTACTTCATAACTTTGACTGGTTTGGGGAAGTTGCAAAATTTGTGTCTGAAGAGATAAACCAACTCTTCAATACGTGAAGACGAATGTGGGTAATTATATCAATAATTTAGCCAGTATAGATGACCAGACAAGACTTTTGGTCAGTGTTGACCTAATCTTGCCAGATACTAACCCATTTCTTACCTTGCAGATCTCCTTCTGGGCTTTAGGAATCCAGGGGTTCATATCCCCAGACGGCAACTGTTTCTTCAGGCCCTGAATGGTCTGGGATTTGAGTGGTAAGCGTGGACCAATCTGCTCATTTAGGTAGAGCTCACAGATTCTGTCTCCCAGCAAGTGATAAAAGATGGCATTACCATTCTTCCTGTTATCCATTAGGACACAAAGGAAATGGTGAAGGTCCTGCCAGAGGTCCAGAAGCTGGGTCTCTATTTTCAGATTCAGCTTCTTCAGGTGGTCCCGGAAAGGATTTCCTGCACAGGCATCAGCACACAAGGCCCAGTGGGTATACCCCAAGGAGAGGCATTGCTTGTTGGACCTCTTGATTGTTATTTGGGAGGAGTGTTTGATGATGGGGGTGATGGTCCTCAGGTGGGCAGAGAACGTCGTTTCAAAGAGGCCCTCCATATGAAGGGGGCTCTTGGCTTTCTTCTTCATGCTGGATTTCCTGGCACATTGAATCTCCTTTTCCAGAGAACCAGTGATTCTCTCTTTTGAAGAAGCCACTTTCAAGGAAGGCATTTGTCTAACCACCTCCTCCTGAGGACACATCTCCTGTGGAGACGGGGGTGTCTCTGGCTTGAGGTCCATTTCCAGAGACCAAGAGCCAGGATCTATCAGTTGCCACATTTTCCTCTTGGTGTTCCTGCTCGAGTATTGCTTCCAAAAGTGGCAGGACTTCCTGATGCTCATGTTCAGAGGGAGCCCTCCTGCATGGGTGAAGCAAACACTGTGTAGACGAGTCTCATATTCCTGCATTAGATTGTGGCACGCTTCTTCCTTGTCCATGGCCATCTTGGCGTGGGTGTAAAAGTTGGGAAGCCAATAGCTCTGGAGTTTGAACAAAGCCACTTTCTGCATGTGGCTCAGGATCTCCCTCCTGGTGGTTGACTGGTTGGGATGCCAGATGGGGAGGTTCAGGAGGGACTCTGGAAATAAGACAGACAGATGAAGGGTAAAAATGATGCAATGATGGCAATGATGATAGTGCTGGGGAGGTTTAACTTTTTTCCAATGTCTTTCTGAACAGTATTTCATTAGTTCCTCATACAATCCTGGAGTGTGGAAAGGTAAAAATACAGTGGACATGATTTTAGGGTTTGCTCAGTGCACAGTGACCCCTTACGCTGCATACCTTCATCTTTCCCCATAAAAATAAGCCATTTTATGGAACTCCTTGAGTTACTTTTTCAGATCATTGAATGTTATTGTAAAGAAAAACAAAAAAGTGTAAGAACAAATGATTAAGAACAACATACATGTACATCTGAACAGGATTTCATGGAGTCAGATATGACCAGAGAAAGGGGTTTGGTCTGGATAATTTGAAAGAATCCTTACTAGCTCTGATTTTAATGTTATCAATTCTCAATCACCTAAATGGGTAGAGAGGAGTGTGACTAATCCCAAATAGCAGATCTTCGGGAACACATTTGTATTTGGGCTAGGAATGTCTCCTCATTTAATAAGCAAACAAACAAGGATAAATCTTATGTTCTAGAGAAGACGTCGGCAAATTTTTTTATGTAAAGGGACAAATAGTAAATATTTGGTTTTGTAAACCATATACAATTTCTGTTGTGTAGTTCTCTTCCTTTTTTTTTCCACTTAAAATGTAAAAACAGGTCAGACGTGGTGGCTCACATCTGTAATCCCAGCACTTTGGGAGGCTGAGGCAGGAGAATTGCTTGAGCCCAGGAGCTCAAAACCACTTCAGCAGCACAGTGAGACCTCATTTCTACAGTAAATAAAAAAAATTAGCTGGGTATGGTGGCACACGCCTATAGTCCCAGCTACTTGGGAGGCTGATGTGGGACAATTGCTTGAGCCGAGATCATGTCACTTCACCCCATCCTGGACAACAGAGTGAGAACTCACTTCAAGAAAAAAAAAAAGGAAAAACAGTCTTAGCTTACAGGTCACATCTACCACATTTGGCCAAGGGACTATAGTTTGTTCTAGAGAATCTCAATTAAATAAATAAAATGACAGAACGACAGGCTCAGAAGATACAGGAGCTTTTCAATTATCCTAGCCCAATTCTTCTTCCCTCCCTCCAGTCAACCTTCACTGGCAGGTAAAGTCTCAGCTCGAGGACAACTGGTCTCTTTTAATTCATCCCTGGTTAAGGGTTAGGGTTTCCACTGGCATTCCTGATACATAGAAGATGGGGAGGGTGGCAGTTTGCAAAGCAAGAGACTGAGGGTTATTAGATGCTGGATTGACTTTTTTGTTACATTCTCCCAAAGGCTTCACTTCCACTATGCTTTATAATTCTTACTGATATTCATGTTGCAGAGTGTTACCACCCAGGAACCCTCCTGCAGGTGGGTGGCCTTCAGTACAAGAATGAGGGACAGGTAGTAGTCTCTCACTTCCGGGTCCATCTCATCTATGCTCAGGATCTTCTCAGCAAGGATCCAAAAATCCAACAACTCTTCACCTACAGATCAGACAAGGTAAGCACAGAGCTGCACCCTCATCATGCTCCTTTGGTGGTTGCAGCTGGGTGAGTCAACTGACATCGCCCACCAGCCTGTTTTACTGCATCAAACATCACCATTAGTCACTTCTTTAAGGCATTTTCCAGAAGAGTTCTCATGCAGAAGGATGGGAAGTGTGGGGAGAAGGTACTGAATGCATAGGAATCCTTTGTGACTTCTCTGTTACTCTTGTCGCTTTAGGAAAACTGAAAGACTCTGAGGATGGATCATGAGACATTTGAATTTTGTCCAAAACATGAATATCGAGGGGAAAGAACACTTCCCAGATCATGGACCTAGAGCATCCAGCAGAAGGACAGCTGGGCCAAAGGCACCCAACACTACATTCCCTTATTTACAACTTTATCAGGGCTAAACTCTTGAGTGGCAAAGTAAAAGATGGTTTGTGCCTACTGCTCCCTGGAGACCCAGGATTTCACAGTTAAAACTAGGGCTTGTCTCTAGATGAAACTTAACAATGCTGAGCTGGAGTGCCAGCCAGTGTCACCTGTTAGCCTCCCAGCACCCAGTAGCAAGTAGACTCAATAGAACAGGAAGCAGTGCTTCCCAACACGGGATTTATTTACTTGTTCCTTGCCTGTTTCCTCACCATAGTGGCAGCTTTATGAAGCAGGAACCTATGGCTCTTGTTCCTCTTCATTCCTCTTCCTACCAGTACAGTGACTGCCTCACAGTGGTACTCAATAAATAGTGTTAAATAAATTAATGAACACACGAATGAGTGAAAGGGACTCTTGTTACTTTTACCTTGACCTACAGTATGGACCTTAGTTTTCAAAGATTTCTATCCAAATTGCGTGCTTAAATCTGTGTATATTCACTATGAACCCATTTAACTGTCAACAGGGGCCCCAAGACAACCTGTAAACCACTAAGAACTTGCAAAGGTCCCAGGAAAAAGTCCAAGAACCCACCTGCACTGCTCTTGAGGTAGGAACAGAAGCGCCACATCCCTCTGACCCCACCAATGCATTTCTGGAGTAGCCACTGGTCTGCCTTTTTCCATCTCATCATCTTGGCTGCCAGGAAAAGTCCATGGTAAGAGATGGAGAATGAGGTCTTCTCCAGCCCCAGTCTTGCACACAGCCAGACCCCCATTCACTCAGTGTGGTGAGGAAAAATGGGGACCAGTAACATTTTAAAAGGTTCACAATGGTTGTTATGAGCAGGAGAACATGAGTAGAAGCAAGGAGACTAATTAAGAGATGATTTCATTATCTGGGTAAGAAATAATAGTGGCTTAAATCAGATGGTGGTTATAAAGGTGGTGAGATTTGTTTGATTCTGTATATACTTTTTTGTTGAGTCAAGGTCTCTTTCTGTCACCCAGGCTGGAGTGCAGTGGCATGATCACGGCTCATCACAGCCTCAAACTCCTAGACTCAAGCAATCCTCCCACATCAGCCTCCCAAGTAGCTAAGACTGCAAGCATGTGCCACCATGCCCAGCTGATTGTAGAGACAATGTCTTCCTGTGTTGCCTAGGCTGGCCTCAGACTCCTGGGCTCAAGCAACCTTCCCTCATTGGCCTCCCAAAAGCTGGGTTTACAGGAATGAGCCACTGTACCTGACCTGATTCTAGACATACTTTAGGCAGTTTTATCATGTCCTGTGGCCACCATTAACCCTCTCATTTCTGCCTACAATAAGATAAATAGTCTAGCCCATGTAACTTCTGCATATTGCTCTCAAAAGTATATAGAGTAGCAATTTCTACTTTTTTTTCTTTTTCTTTTTTTTTTTTTTGAGTCAGAGTCTCACTCGGTCGCCCAGACTGGAGTGCGGTGGCCGCTCCCGGCCACCACAGCCTCGCCTGCTGGTCTCTAGCGATCCTTCCGCCTCAGCCTTCCGAGTAGCCAGAATTACAGGCATGCGCTACCACGCCCGGCTGATTTTTTGATTTATTGTAGAGATGAGGTCTCGCTGCCCAGGCGGGTCTCGAACCCGCGGGCTCAGGCAATCCACTCACCTCAGCCTCCCAAAGGCGCGGGATTACAGGCTGAGCCACCGAGCCCGGCTAAATCTAGTACTTTCAATGATCAGCACGGTTGGTTCCATGTTTTTACTAGTGTGAATAGTGCTGCAATAAACATGCGTACTCAAGTATCTTTTTTATAGAATGGTTTGAGAGCAGGGAGACAGACCACAGAATGGAAAAAAAAAATTTGTTAACTGTATATTTGACAAAGGCCAAACATTCGTTAATGAACATTTGGACCCTTATCTTAGCTATTGTGAATAGTGCTGCAATAAACATGAGTGTTCAGATCTTGCTTCAACACACTGATTTCATTTTCTTTGATCATATTTGTACACAGAGAAGAAAAGTTTAAGAAAAGAGGGAATTGGGTGCTTTAGGGAAAAGATGAGGCAAAATAGCATAATTAGCATCAGCTGCGATCTAAAGCAGCTGATTGTAGACTTCTAAGGTCCCAAGATATTAAACCTGGAGGCCATAAGAATGACAGAAAAACAAGAGCACTCATCTGGCAAGCCGTCATGGTGGAGAAGAAAACATAAGCAAGCACACCAGGCTGGTGAGCAAAAAGCCACCAAAAAGGCAACCAAAAGGAGCTCCACAAAGTCCTTAAGGCCATTACAAATGGGTTCCCAGGAAGGTGCAGCTCTGCTGTGGAATCACTAGATTGGACTCCGGTATGTTTTGCATCTTATGAAACCTGACGGTTCCTGGATGGTTTCATCTCTTCCAAGTGGAAGGGGG
>NW_007260523.1:234675-239994 GCF_000164805.1 Carlito syrichta | reverse complement strand
CCAGGCGGGTCTCGAACCCGTGGGCTCAGGTAATCCACTCACCTCAGCCTCCCAAAGGTGCGGGATTACAGACTGAGCCACCGAGCGCGGCTTAGCAATTTCTCAGGCTAAGATTTAGCTATTGTCACAACATGGGCTGGGCTACCCACATATCTACAAATGTAGCCAGTATTTGTATCTTACTATAGGATTGACAGGCATAGGATCATTACAAAATGTGACTTTCCATATTTCTACACATACACACACACACACACACACACACACACACACCCCAATGCTTACCTCCTTCTGGGGAATTAACGAAACTGATGAGCTCCTGACAGAGAATGTAATAGAAACACAAGTCTGTTTTACAGAAGAAAGGTAACCGGTATTTTTCCAACCAGGTCAATAATCCTTTGTACTTGGCAATCTAGAGTCAAAACAAAATAGACACAGAAAAGATAATGGAACTGAACTAACAAGAATTATAGCTTAGCAAGGGCAGTTTGTTACCTCACACTTGCAATATCTGGCCAGAAGGAGAGATGTGTTGATTTAAAAAGTATTTAGGGGAACTGGAGGTTCCCAAAGAAGTGAATGGAATCTTAGGAAATAAAAAGCTTGATCTTCCATCAGAAATTCTTTCTGATTCCTGGGTGAAGTTGTTTAAGAAAAAACCCAAGCCTTCTTGACCGAACAGATTTGGGTTTATAGTGTTAGGTTGTAACTCTATTCAACTTGCTTCTTTATAAACATTCATAATTTTGCACAACACTTACAAAACACACAAAACATTTGCACATGTCATTTAGAATACAGGATGGATCCCTGAGATCAACCCACCAGAGAAGTGAGAAAACAATTTTTTAAATTTAAGTTTCAGGGTTATCCTGGGTAAACCAAGTATAATCATCAGAGTAAGGTGGCTCTTATCAACTCTCTGGAACTCAGAGAAACCCTTATTGTGAGCAGGACTTAGAATGATTTCTCTGATCCCATATGCCACTAATAGAACATGTGGAACATAGGCCTAAGGTCTACATAGCAGAAAAAGAGGGCAGAAAGTAGGCAAAACAGAGAAGATGAAGATTAAAATAGTTGATTTTTTAAAAGGAAAAAAGTCATAAAGAAAAAAAGAGATTGACAGTAAAGCATATTTCTGAAGGAGAACAGTTGAGGAGTCATTAGAAATTACAGAGTGGCATCTTACCTTGCTCTACATCTGATAATGCACATCTAATAATAACTATATGGCCCATGGGCTGCCACTACCTATCCCATGCCCATGGCAGACATTGCCAATCAATTCCCAGACTCTTTATCGCTTGGCTGTGCCCTCCAAGTTCTTCTCAGCACAGTGTTCCAAGCACCTACAACCCAACAATCACAGGCGACATGAGAGATTAATCCCAATTTCTAACTGTGGACTAGAATATAAAGGAAAGAACTCACCAACAATCACTTGCCCAAGACATGAAAACATAAAAAGAAGAAATGTCTACATGGCTTGGTGCCATTTGTTCCACACATCAGCTTTACAGTGTCTTCCACAGTCACTCTCTGGGCCTTCTTTACCCTCTCTCAATTCACATTTCAAATATGGCTCCCTCTTCGTCCACCCCAAACCCTCTGCCATTCAAGAATTTTACTCACCAAGTCATAAGGTATTTCTGGCCACAAGCTCCACTGTGAAATTTCGACAGTGTAAAATGGTGTTTGACCAAAAACCTGCAAAAGAAAACGAGGAAACAGACAAGGGGGCAGAGCTTCTCTTTGTGTATATGCCAAGGTCCAACTGGGGCCATTGCTTTCCCATTTCAGTGGACATTAGTTCTTAAATTCATTCTACTGTATCAACTTGCCCTGCACAAAAATGCTCTAAATAGACTGATTTTCAAGATTTGTTTACCTTTTGGCTTCACCATGCCCCAACCTGGGAGATAACTTGCTTATGTGCAAAGGCCAAGACCCATCATACTGGAATGTATTTACTTGGTATAGTCTATTATTCACTTTCTCCATGGACTTAGAGAGTTAAATCAATGTTCTAAAACTTTATCCTAGTGAGAAATAGGTTTTTGATTTACTTAAACTCTCGAACTGGAGAAAATAGATGGACCAAAGATATGAGAATTGGGTCAAAATAGATGGACCAAAGATATGAGAATTATACATGGAGACATTAAGAGTACCCACGATTGATAGGTAATTCTAGGCTACTGTACTCTTTTGTTGTGGAAAATGGACTGTCATCCAGGCAACCAACTTTGAAACTGATGGGAAAAAGCTTTTATGTTTATAGGTTTGACAATTAAGTTCACAAACCTAACACCGTGCCATTAATGTTGGCAGCATTGAACAAACTACTTGGTAAGGTTTTATAACCCTGGTATATCAGTGTCTCACAGCTGTGTTCATATCAATGTGTGGTAGTATCTTGCTGAGTGGTATTCATTACTGTTGTTGCTTGCTTTGGGGTACCATCGCAAGAATGCTGGAACTTGAATTAGAGCAATGAACAAACATTAACTTTCTTGTTAAACTTGGCAAGAGTGGAAGTGAAATCAGGGACATGCTAGTCCAAGTTAATGGGTATAATGCTATGAAGAAAATGGCAGTGTACAAATGGATTAAACATTTTTCCAAGGGGAGAGAAAGCATCACTGATGGGGTGGGGGGTGTTAGGATGGCCAGTAACGAGCAGAACTATGAAAACATTGCAAAAATTCATTGAATTATGCATCAAAATTGTTGGATGACTGTGAGAAGCACAGCAGATCAAAAAAACATCAATAGAAAAATAGGAAAATATTAACTGGAAAACCTGACATGAGAAAAGTGTGTGCAAAAATAGTCCAGAAGGAGTTCTTGCATCATAACAATGAACCAGCTCACACCGCACTGCCTGTGAGGGCGTTTTTAGCCAGTAAACAAATAAGTGTATTAGAACGCCCTCCTTACTCACCTAATATGGCCCCCAATGACTTTTTTCTTTACCCAAAGATAAAGGGAATATTGAAAGGAGACATCAAGAGTCATATGACAACAGTTCTGATGTCCATTCCAGAAAAAGTTCAAAATTGCTTTAAGGGGTGGACTAGGTCCTGGCATCATTGAAGGTGACCATAGTGAGATTCAGCAAAGAGGTATATGGCACTTTTTCTAGGATGAGTTCACGAACTTAATTGTGAGACCTCACAGGTATCTAAGCTGAAGAAGTCTCACCATAAGCACCAAAATGTCTTCAAAGTATCCCAGGAGTGTTTGTGGAAAACTGGAGGGGCCAGAGCTCCAACTTCTGGCTGAGTTTTCAGCACATCACATCAATCAGACCATCTCCCCAAGACTAAGTCCCAAACTTTTGTCAGTCTGTGCACTTCAATCCTCTTGGTCCCTTGTCCCTGTCTGCGAGATACTGAAGAAAGGTGATGGTGCTGTCTGTATTTTACTAAATAGATTTTAATTTAAATCTATCAAGGAAACTCGGTCTTAGGGATCCTTCTCTGCTCTACACTCAGTGTTTGACACGACGTGCTGTGCTTGGTATACTAAGTGACTTTTAAGGAGTGTGACAATATTATGATGTCATCAGATTACCTGGGAGTGGTATATGGAAGCAGTTTCACCCCCTGACATTTGCACCTTACAGTGAATAAGGTCAATGTGGAAAAGTAGGCCTGAAGCCAGAAGACCTGGTCAGTTCCCAGAGCTGCCCTAGAGTCACTGTGTGATCTTAGGCAAGTTGTTTAACTTCTGAGATCCACTCACACAAAGGGAGTACTGCTGACCTCACAGGGTAACTGCGGAAGTTAGATGGGAATTAAATGGAAGAAATTTGTGAACTGAAGGAATACTCAGCACGATATACTACTGCTCTCTCTCAATAGACCACAGCTACCTAAGTGGCTAGTACTTTCTTTTACCCTTGGCCAGAATCCCACCTTCTCATATCACTCTCTGCTTCTAGGACATTACTGTGAGCTACTTAAATTGTGTAGATGGATTGACTGATTAACATGTCTTAAGATTACTTCTAGGCTAGGCACAGTGTCTCGCATCTGTAATCCCAGCACTTTGGGAGACCAAGGTGGGAAGATGACTTGTGCCTAGGAGTTCAAGACCAGCTTGGGCAACATAATGAGACCTCATCGCTACAGAAAATCAAAAAATTAACTGGGCATGGTAGCATATGCCTGTAGTCCCCGCTACTCAAGAGGCTGAAGCAGGAGGATCGCTTGAGCCCAGGAGGTTGAGGCTATGGTGCACCACAATCATGCCATTACATTCCAACCTAGGTGAAAGAGCAAGATCCAACTAAAAAAAAAATTATTTCTAAAGCCTTCATTAAGGCAGTGGCTGAGGTAATAATAGAGAGAGGAACACACAAAAGACCTGCTCTCAGAGATCCTGGTCCTCCTTCTTGTTGTAATTCTATTGACTGGTACCACTGTCCACCCAAGCATCCAAGCCTGTGACCCTTGATTCCTTCCTTCTTGTTACTGCCTCTCCTGACATGCAAATAGTGACATGGTCCTATATTCTGTTTTGTTAAAAATCTCCCCTACTTGTCCCAGTCTCTTCTTCCCTTTCCCTTTAGACCCTCATCACTTCCCACCTAGACGTTGGACTCAACCTCCTAAGTAGTTTATTTTCCTCCATCCTGGTTGCCTGCCACCCAACCCATCAGCCAGGCTGCTGCAGAATCAATTCCCCAAATGCAAGTCTGATCACTTTACTCCTTTACTTAAAACGCTTCAATGGCTCTCTATCATGATGTCTGACTCCTACACTTGGCCTGTCTGATCTTGGGGACTTGGCTCAGCCTGCCCATGCAGCTTATCTCCTGCGGTATCTCACTCTCACAACTGTCCTTCAGCCTTCCTAAGTTATTTACAGTTTTCCTCCTCACTTTCTGCTCCTAGTTAATTGTTCCTCTTTTTTAAAAAAAAATTTGCATTTGTTTTGATCAAAAGTTTAAAAAAACTTTTATATATATATTTTTTGGAGAAATGGAGTCTTGCTATGTTTCCCTGGGTCTTGAATTCCTAACCTCAGACAATCCTCCTGCCTTGGCCTCCCAAAGTGCTGGGGTTACAGGTATGAGCCACTGCATCCAGCCTTCCTATTCCTCTTTTAAGACTTGGTTTGTGTCAGTCTTTCCTGACTCTTTCAGGTAGGGGTGATCTCTTCCTCCTGAGCACTATACTCCTATCGCCTCCTAGAAAAGTCTGTCCTAGCCGGGCTCGGTGGCTCAGCCTGTAATCCCGCGCCTTGGGAGGCTGAGGTGAGTGGATTGCCTGGGCCCACGGGTTCGAAACCCACCTGGGCAACTTG
>NW_007260523.1:230899-234655 GCF_000164805.1 Carlito syrichta | reverse complement strand
CTCGGCTACTCGGAAGGCTGAGGCAGAAGGATCACCGGAGCCCAGCAGGTCGAGGCTGGGGTGGCCGGGAGCGGCCACTGCACTCCAGTCTGGGTGACAGAGTGAGACTCCAACTCAAAAGAAAGAAAGAAAGTAAATTTAAAAAAAAGAAGTCTGTCCTTTCTACTTGGAAGGCTGAGATGGAAGGATCACTTGAGCCCAGCAGGTCAAGGCTGTGGTGGCGGTGAGCCTGCCACTGCACTCCAGCCTGGGCGACAGAGTGAGACTTAACACCCATCCCTCACGTTAGATTCGGAATTCCTTGAGGACAGGGGTGCTGTCATTAATATGTATGTCCTTAATACCAAACCCAGGGACTAGAACAAAGAAGCTACCCAATAACCATTTGTAGGATAATTTAAAGTGTTTTTTACCACTTTTCTGAAATTTTACCTTTTAACAGGTAATATCCCCTGGTAAAGCGTCCATTAAAATAAAGTATAATTTACAAGCCACTAGTGTTAAAATGTCACCAAAAAACTAAACCAAAAAAGATGCAGAGTAAGTCTGGGTTTGGGCTTAGGAATATTTTGATGTTTGAGGTTTGTTGTAGTTACATAGATTGAGGAAATATTTCGACTTTGCTCTGGTTAACAACTTAGCTGTTGCTGTGTGCTAAGTACCTGAGTAAAGGAAATAGAGCAGAATAAATACTCTTCAGTCCTTATCCTGCAGGAATTTACAGTCTACGGGGACACACACACACACACACACACACACACACACACACACACCAGAAGAGAATTGCACAACACCAGGGTGCGCACAACACCAGGGTGCGCAGCAGCAGGGAGAAGTTCCAGTCAGGAGGTTCCAGTTGTGAGGACCGAGGAATTCCTCAAGGAAAATAGAACTTAAGCCGAGATTTGAAGGATGGTTAAGACATTGGTAAGTGGGACTATGGAAAAGACATTCCAGGCAGAAAGAAAAACAGCCTGGCTGGGCACGGGGCTCACGTCTATAATCCCAGCACTTTGGGAGGCCGAGGTAAGAGGATTGCCAGAGCGCAGGAGTTTGAGACCAGCCTGGTGACTTGGCCAGACCTCGGGTCTACAACAAATAAAAAAAGTAGCTAGATGTCAAGGCACATACCTGTAGTCCCAGCTACTTGGAAGGCTGAGGTGGAAAGATGGCCTAAGCCCAGCAGGTGGAGGCTGCAGTGGCCCTGAGCATGCCACTCCCCTCCATCCTGGGTGACAGAGTGAGACTCTAACAACAACAACAAAAAGCCAGCCCAAGGAGTGGTTCAGAGGTGGGGGAATGCCAGGTGTACCCAGCGAGGGTAGAGTGACCATCATTGGAGCCGTGGATGCCAGCAGAGGGTGTAATGGGAAATAACTTTGGACATCCAAAGGCAGTTAAGGAGACTGGGGATTTAGGATTTTATTTAGAGCTGGTTCTGCTTCACATGTATTTGCTCAAATTAAGAGAGTTTTGATTTAGGAAGAAATTTAGTAAAAAAGAAAAGAAGGAACGAAAAGCAAGCACTTATCTCAGTGAGATTCATAATTCAGCTGTTAATACAATATTTAGATTTCAGTCTAAGAATGCTTACCGGGAGAGAAAGAAATGTGTTGAAAAAATCGGCAAAGATTTCATCCTCTAGCAGAATTATAAGATTTGTAGAACCGATTATCTCTATATGGAGACAAGGAATAAAGAAAAGCAAACCAGGATTGCATTCAGGTGAAGAAAATGAAGCAATTGAATATATCATTTAATATGGCCGAATCTTGGAATGATGAGGACTTCAGGGTCACCTAACTTAATTTCTCCCCTTGGTCAGGACTTTTCTCTACACCATTCGCTTATATGTTCCCAGCTGCAGGGAGCTCACTGCCTCATAGGGCTACCCATTCCCTTTGTGAAGAGATGAAATGGTTAGAGCTATTTTTCTTACTGTGAACTACCTTCCTTTACCTTCTTTCTGTTTGTAGAAACTCTGCCCTCTGAAGCTTGACAGAATTCACCTAAGTCCTTATAAAAGGGACAGTGCTACCAATATTTATAAAGACATCATGAACTTCTGCTCACTTCCTCCAACCACTCTGCTAGTCACTAAGCAATTCTTCAGTCATGGGTCCCATGGCCTCCCTCCCATCTGGCTCCTCTCTCTTTGGCTGGAGTGGCACCCACAGCCGAGCACTCATTCTGAATGTTTCCCAGGGCAGAGCATGTGACAATTAACTGTTGGCTGTGTTGCATCTCATATAGCGTGGCTGGAAACTGGGTTAGCCATTGGGTCTCTCACATTACACAGTCAACTCCAATGTGCTTTATTTACAGTCACCTTTCAGACATCACGGGCAGGAAGTTACATTGATTCCAGTCAAATTTCAACTTGTTCGTTTGGGTCCAACATCACATTTTGATATTCTTGAATACTGATTTGGTCATGTAACATATTTATTACTTCTCTCAGGTTTGATCATTGTGCTGCCAAGTTAATCTAAGCAGATAAAGGTTGAATGACGTGAAGCCAAGCATAGAGACGCCAGGTGAGCTAGGCAACTCTTCCAAATTTAATTCACTATCTATGCTCTTTAGAGCACAGTGTTCAGCTAGTGAATAATTAGCCAATTGTTTTATCAATGGCCCAATTTTACTCTCTCATACTCAAAAGTTCACCATGAAAGACTGTAAAATGGGTCTAAATATAACACACAAGGCTTCTCTCTTTTGCTAGTGAAGCATCTGATAAGGATGGCAAATGCCTCTCACAGTCAGTCAATGGCAGTTATGATAACACATGAAAGCTAAACAATCACCTCCGTCACTTTTCCTGATGACATTGAGTGGCTATTGGCTTCATATAATAGAAACAGAAATAGAAACCCCAAAATCAAGCACTGTCATGAGTTACAGAGCTGATGCCAGCATCTGTCCTCTGTCCCACAGACATCTTTTCTCTTCCTGTTAAGTGCTATAAATGTGTTTTCTTCCTGTATCCTTCCCCAGCCCTCTGCTCTTCTTTTTTTTTTTTTTGAGTTGGAGTCTCACTCTGTTGCCCAGACTGGAGTGCAATGGCCGCTCCCGGTCACGGCAGCCTCGACCTGCTGGGCTCCGGCAATCCTTCTGCCTCAGACTTCCAAGTAGCTGGAACTATAGGCGTGCGCTACCACGCCCTGCTCATTTTGATTTATTGTAGAGATGAGGTCTCACCAAGTTGCCCAGGTGGGTCTCGAACCCACGGGCTCAGGCAATCCACTCACCTCAGCCTCCCAAAGGCGTGGGATTACAGGCTGAGCCACCCAGCCCGGCTTCTGCTCTTCTTCTTATGAGCAGTCCCTGATTTATTCTTCGCAGATGATTCCAAAATCTGTTTTCAGTCCACACTTCTCTCCTTGACTCAAGCTTTAAATATCCAATGAGCTATAGAACATCTCTACATGCACGTCCATCAAGTACTGTCAGCTCAATGTGTTCACCATGTCCAGCCTCCTCCCAACCTTTTCCTATATTCCCAGTCTCAGTTACTGGAACCATCACGCATTCAACTATCTAAACCGGAAACCTGAGCGTGCGCCCTCCCTCCCTCCCTCTCTCTCCTCTGTCTCTCTCTCTCTATCTCTGTCTCTCTCAGCATCTCTCTCTTTCACTCACTCCCTCTCCCCTCACTCTTGGTCTCTCGCTAGTGCTCTCTCCCTCTTCCTCCATCTCTCCTTCCCTCCCTCCCTCTCACTCTTGCGCTACACACACACACACACACACACACAC
>NW_007260523.1:228725-230797 GCF_000164805.1 Carlito syrichta | reverse complement strand
CACACACATGCAAGCTCTCCCTTTCTCTGTCTCTCCCTCCCTTCCCCCCACACTCTTGCTCTCTCCCTTTCCTGCCCGCTACATGCAATGGAGGACCACGCTATGTGACTTCTCTTTGCATGTATCTCTGAACTCTGTCTTCTCCATCCATCAAGTTGCTCTCCCATTTCGGGCCCCTATCATCTCTCACCTAGACTTCTTCACCAACTCTTCTTAAATTATCTCTCTAGCTCCAGTCTCTTCCCCTTCCAAGCACCCTCCACATACCGCCATCATAATCTGCTGATGTTATCATTGTTAAAACCTTTCAAAACCTCCTTGATGTCCTACAAGATAAAGTCCAAATGCCTTAGTACATATAGCATCCAAGGCCTTTCCTGATGTGACTTTCAGGTTGCTGCCAGCCTTGTCTCCTGCCTCTTCATACTACTCTGCCGCCTGTTTACCAGAAAGCGAACCACTGCTGTCCTCCACATACTATGCATTCTCACTTCAGACCTCCAGGTCTTTGCTCCCACACTCTCGTTGTTTGAAACATCTTCTCAACCTCAATGGCTTCACCGATGACTAGTCATTCACCAAGAACCAAGTGGATGACTAGAATCTTCTTAGTGAACCAAGAATGGGAGAATCTACCACAATGGTAGAATTCATAGCTACCTCCCCCAACCATCACATGTATCTTCCATTATTACAATTAACAAGCCGTATTATTTTCATCCATCGATGTATCTGTCTTCCTTCCCCAAGTGATTGTTTTCTACAGCTACCCACACTGCTGGTCACAAGGGGCTTGACTATGATAGAGCTTGACATTGACAAGACAATCTTACTGAGGTATAGAAACAAGGCTCTACACATCCTTCCCTCTTCCATCCAACTGTTTCTCTATTCGTGGTTTTCTATTCTTACATGCTCTGCCTTCAGACTTCCTAATAAACTGGAAAGACTTTCAGCACTCATCCCATACCATAATAATATTGACCTGGCAAGAAAAGAAACTACTGGATAATCCCAAACTCCATACCGGCCTTCTCCTGGAGGAAGTAAGGCATATGATGGCCTCATCTTTTTACGTCCTCCCTCTTACTTTAGTTGTCTTATGAATATCGCCCTGTCCTATCCTCAAAGATCTGGTGCCAGAAGGCAGGAAGAAGGGGAAGAAGGACACAGAGAAGGAAAACAAAGGGCACAAATAACATAAAAGTCACATGAGGTGTCCCGAATGACTGAGACCTATTAATGATCGGGAAGATGAGTAGTTGGCCTTATTTGAGGAACTCGAGGCTTGGAGACTGCCATCTCAGAAACTCACCAGCATTGCTCATGTTGTCATGTTCTTCCTGAGGCAGTGATTTGCTAAGACAGAATTAGCGCGTAGTCAGCAGAACCCCGCCCTTTATGAACACACAGTGACACCTCCTTTAAGGGGTTCCAGATTCCATCAGGCAGTGGGCTACTAATGTCTGGAGTAGACCTTAATCTGAAAATAAGTCTTTATCTTGCCTGATCTGCTGGATTTCCTTGAATGCACCAGACTCTTCCTGTACTTAAGCCTTTAGTCCATGCTGTTTTGTGTGCATTGACATAATTGTGCCCAAGGTCTCATACTGCTTCATCCTCTCCCACCTTAGCTCCCAAGGGTCTTGTAAACTACTGTGTTTGATGTGATATTAATAAGCAATGCTTCCTGGATATTCTATTCACTTAAAACATCAACCTCTATTGCTTGGCCGAAGAGTTTGAGGCTGCAGTGAGCTACGATCACACCACTGCACTCCAGTCTGGGCAAGAGAGTAAGACACTGTCTTTGAAAATAAATACATTCAGCCGGGCGTGGTAGCACATGCCTGTAATTCTGGCTACTGGGAAGGCTGAGGCGGAAGGATCGCCAGAGCTCAGCAGGTCGAGGCTGCGATGGCCGGGAGTGGCCACTGCACTCCAGTCTGGGTGAGACCTGAACTCAAAAAAAAAAAAAAAGAAAAGAAAAGAAATACATTAAAAATAAATATAGCCGGGCTCAGTGGCTCAGCCTATAATCCCGCGCCTTTGGGAGGCTGAGGTAAGTGGAT
>NW_007260523.1:204597-228705 GCF_000164805.1 Carlito syrichta | reverse complement strand
GCCGGGAGCAGCCACTGCACTCCAGTCTGGGCAACAGAGTGAAACTCCAACTCAAAATAAGTAAATAAATAAAACATTAGCCTCCAAGATGCTTGAATTCTCTGAAGAATTGTCAGTCACTTGGTATTCTCATTAAACAACTCTTCATTTCTCTTGTCCACTTCTGATAGAAAGTAAATATTAAGATGAAAGACCAAGAGCTCCATAAACCTTGATGATTTAGCCAAGAATTACTGAGAAGAGTTCTTCAATGTCACACCCAAGAGAATGTTTAAAAAATTTAAAAGTCCTGGGATTGCTGAGAAGCTTGTATAATGCATGAAAAAACTTGGGGAAAAACTTTGGAAATTGGAAGGATTATTGTTTTTTGGGTTTTTTTGAGTTGGAGTCTCACTCTGTTGCCCAGACTGGAGTGCAGTGGCCACTCCCGGCCACCGCAGCCTCGATCTGCTGGGCTCTGGCGATCCTTCCGCCTCAGCCTTACAAGTAGCTGGAACTACAGGTGCGCACTCCCACACCTGGCTAATTTTTTGATTTATTGTAGAGATGAGGTCTCACCATTTACCCAGGCGGGTCTTGAACCCATGGGCTCAGGCAATCCACTCACCTCAGCCTCCCAAGGCGCGGGATTACAGGCTGAGCCACCGAGCCCAGCAGGATTATTGTTAATAATGAATTGCCAATAAAATATCACTTAAATTTGAAAATGTGTTATACTTTATTCAGTATGTGTAAACACCAAATACTGTTTTTTAAAGTAATTTTAGTGAGAAGAGTTTTCTTCTTTACCTTTTGGGGTTTTATGTGCCCCAAGATGAGTTGGCAGTCTACCATTTTTTTCAATCTATTATCAATTACCTCATTCATTAGTCAGCATAATACACACGTCTTAAGAGAGTTAGGGGTGAAGCTCTGGCTGGTTCTATAACATCATATTATTCCTTGGATTATCACCTCTTTTAGAAAAGGGCTAGTAGAGCCCAAGCATGGTGGCTCATGCCTGTAATCTTAACACTTTGGGAGGCCAAGGTGGGGGATTGCTTGAGCCCAGGAGTTTAAGACCAGGACTGGACAACATAGCATGGTAGTACATGCCTGTAGTCTCAGCTACTGGGGAGGCCGAAGTGGAAGGATCACCTGAGCCCAAGAGGTTGAGGCTGAAGAGAGTTGTGATCATGCCACTGCACTCCAGCCTGGGTGACAGAATGAGAAAGAGAGAGAGAGAGAGGGAGGCAGGAAGAAGGAAGGAACAAAAGAGAAAAGGATTAGTAACTTCAGCAAAAGAAATAGAGTTGTGGGCTCTTCCTGAAATAATGGCATATACAGTAGTGATAGGTACTCAAGTTCCCTCAGACAGAAGGCTTTCTGACTGTCTTCAATCAAGCTGTGCACAGCTTCTCTCTAGTCCTGTTTGTCACTTCACTATCTTCCCCGCAGCTTGACGAGGCTGACTACTGGAACCAGTAACAATCAAATGAGGTTCACTCTAAGAACAGTGAGAACAAAAAGCCAACATCACTGGCTAGAGGCTTGAAGCACCTAAGGCTGGGTCCCTGACCCTTCCAGTTCCCAAAATGAAAGGGTACCAGATGGCTCCCAAAATGTGTGATAAGAAAAATCACCCGAGGTTCTTGTTAAAAATGTAAACTAGCAGGGCCCTACCATGGCAATTCTGATTTAGAAGGGCTAAGGTGGGGCACAGGAAGCTGTGTATTTTACAAGTAACCCAGGAAATTATTACCATAAGGCAAATATAGAAAATGTTGGCTTTTAAATTCAATAGAGCTGAGTTCAGCTCTGATAGTGACTGGGTTAGATCAGACCCAGCATGTAATGATTTCCTAAAACTTTCTTAACCCAGTGCACAATTACTCTGGAAATGCCAGCAGATCTCTTTGGCAAAAATCAGAAAGAATATTCACAGTAAATACTTGCCAAAATATCAAATATGCTTCCTAGAGGGTAAAATGCTTTATTTTTATCTAACAGCTGAAAATTGGATGAGGGGCCTGCTTCCCTATCCTGATGGCTCATTTTAGGCTTCTATTGTCATTCATTCAACAAATATTCTTTTTATTTTGTTGAGGTCTCCCTCTGTCACCCAGGCTGGATGGAGTGCAGTGGCACAATCGAGGCTTACCTCCTTGGCTCAGGCACTCCTTCTGCCTCAGCCTCCCGAGTAGCTAGGACTACAGGCATGCACCACGAAGCTAATTTTTTAAAAAAACTTTTGTAAAGACAAGATATTGCTATGTTGCCCAGGTTGGTCTTGAACTCCTGGGCTCAAGCAATCCTCCCACCTCAGCCACCCAAAGTGCTGGGATTACAGGTGTGTGCCACTGTACTTGAAAACTCAACAAACATTTATCGAGCACTTCTACGTGACACAAATTGTTCTAGATGTTTGGGATGCATATTGAATTAAAAAGTCCAAAGAAAGCCCTGCCATCCTGGAGCATACACTCTCTAGTAGAATCTTATTCGACTGCCCGCACATTTTTAAGGAACTTCATGATCAATAACCACCACAAAGAATCTGTGGGATAGCTCATTCTGACATCCACACTGACATAGCTGCCTACTATGATCCCTACTCTTACTTTATCTTTGTCAATTCTCACCAACTCCCATAGAGATTGAAACCAGTTTTCAACTACAATATATTTTTTTCAGCATTTTTGGTGCCACGACTGCCAGCACCACCACTATTAATCATTTGAGGTCATGGGCACTACCATGCGTAATCTCTCATTGTCCTTGAGGTTTACTCCTTCAAGATAAGGGTCTGGATGGAGGGTCTGACTGCTGAGTTTAGAACAGGTATCCATGCTCTTACCGCTGTGGCCAGGAGAGGGACTGTCTGAACACATAGCGGGAGACAGTCCCTCTGAGACTCACATAGTAATGTTTCACTCCAAATAGGAAGGATGGTCAGATACTGAGTGACCCAAAGGCTTTTTGAGATACATATACATTGCTGTATTAATTGAATTCGGTGCTTATTCACATCCATGCATCTCAGGTTTAACAGGAAACAGATCTCCATGATGTTTACTGGATGCTTGGACAATCTTGCTTACGTATTTTTCCCAGTTCTCTTCTCCATCCCTCCAGCATGCCATATATATATATATTCCACCATTGTATCAAGCCTTAACTATAATTCATTGTGATGTTCTAAGTCCCTACTAATATTTATTATTTTGCCTAAAAAATACATGCTGAGAAACAGAATCCTATCTGGAGGCAATGATTTACTACAAGAGATGAGTTATTAGTACTTAACAAGGCTCCAAAGGTACTCAAAACGAAACAGATCTAAAAGTTAACAAGTGGTTTTAGTATCTCTTCAACTTTGTGGAGAGATGGTAGCTTGAAATACTAATTTCGGGCTTTGCTTTTCAACGTTCCATATGACTTCGTACTTAGTCAAAGATTAGGTGAGATTATAATAGCATAAAGATTAGGTGAGATTATAATAGCAAAAAAACCCATCGATACTTAGGTCTAAAAAAATCCAAAATATGGGCCAGGCACAGTGGCTCACACCTGTAATCACAGCACTTTGGAAGGCGATGGTGAGAGGATTGCTTGAACTTAGCTCTAGGCCAGCCTGTGCTACATAGCAAGACATTGTCTCTACAAAAATAAAAATTAAAAAATTAGCTGGGTGTGGTAGTGTGCGCCTGTAGTCCCAGCTACTCCAGAGGCTGAGGTGAGATCACCTGATCCCAGGAGGTCGAGGCTGTGGTAGCTGTGATCCTGCCACTGCACTCCAGCCTGGGTGACAGAGTGAGACACTGACTCAAAACAAAACAAAATAAAAATGTGTTCTTAATGTCAAAAAGGGGAGGCCTCAATGAAGTGAAAAGCAGGACTTTGCCATACTGACGAAAAGAGTATCTCAGAAGCAGATTCCTTCCACCCCAGCCCTAGGGGCACTCAGGGAAGGAGGAGCCACCAGGGTGGGAAAGGCCTAAAAAGATACCCATTGCTGTGGGGAGAAATGAAGGGATGCGACCCAGAGGAGACAACCAGGAAGGGGCGGAACCTTCAGAAGCCACCGCAGAGCTCCTGGTCCCTGGAAACTGAGTTACCCCTCGGGTTATTTTATCTCCATGCAAGGAACCCCAGAGCATCTTCCGTGGATAGCGGCGTTGTAGCCTGATCATCCCGCTGATACAGGGTGTCAGCCTTTTGTGGAAGCTGTCTG
Source organism: Carlito syrichta (assembly GCF_000164805.1). Lineage (NCBI taxonomy): Eukaryota > Metazoa > Chordata > Mammalia > Primates > Tarsiidae > Carlito > Carlito syrichta. Next base: position 224,492 of record NW_007260523.1, on the reverse strand, counting down.
CTGGTCACACGTTGAACACCCAGCACATGCCTGCCACCCCACATTCTGAGACCTGGAGCCTCCTCTAAATGACCCTTGGAAGCACCACTCCCCACAATAACTCAGAATGTTCACACCAGACTCCAAAACCTGAGGGCAAAGGTCCTTGACAACCAGACAACAGCCCACCCCTGCTGCACCTTAATGTTTGAACAAGAAAATTAACAAGGAAGAGTAGGGCCAGAACCCAAGGACACATCCAATCCTCCAAAGAACCAGAGAAAAAAGGAAACGAGAAGGATGACGGCCCTGCAGAATCCCTGTCCCTGCCCCACTCTGTGCTAACTTAACGTTTTTGTCTTCACCAGGAGTGAGGGAGGCTTGACAGATGCTTCATATCCTGTGGAAAGTGGGAGAACAGAAGCGGGGACATGAAGACACTCTTTGCAAGTCCCCAGTAATTTAGCCCTACTTGGAGGTCACCCGTCTTGACACCGAGCTATGGCCTTATGTGATGTAGCCAAATATCTAACTACCTTAAGTCACTTTCTTAACGCTTTGGGGTCTAACATGACTCACTTATAAACCTCCCTGATAGGATAGTTGGGAGGATTAAAAAGAAAAGTATGCAGAATAAACAAACCACTGCATTTTATTATCCGTGAGAAACAGAAGGGAGGGGGTCCAGGTGAGTTTATTACTCGGAAATCAGTTCAGAGGTGGACAGAGCAATGGGCTGAAATGCCCAGAAGAGAAATTTGACAGATTCAATACTTAAGAGGCAAGGATTGGAGAAACTCAGGAAGCAGACGAGCCCTCTGAGCCCTCACCATGTGCAGGATGTGGCTCTGTGAAATTAAACCCCGTGGAGGAAGTCGCCTTTAAGGGTCCGACTTTGTTTAATAAATTACAGAGGAAAAAACTCAAGAACAGTTCTGTGAGTTCTTTATCATCAAAATGACAGTCTCTTCAACATGAGCATTTAAGTGGTCCAGAACAAGGAAGGATGAGGAGATAGTTACCATGATGGGTCAATTATCATGTATTAGCAGTCGATAGTCTATGGGCAAGGGATATTTAGGAAGAGGCAAGGATGTAGTATATTTAACATTCTGATAGGAGAGGAGAGGACTGAGGGATGCAGGAAGGGCAGGGCAAGCAGATTAGCTTGGCTGGCATTGAGGAGAGGGAGGGGAGGGAGGGGAACAAGTGGGGAGCTGAGCATGAAGGTCAAAGTTGAATGCCTCTCTCATATCATTCTCCTTCCTTCCGCACAAGGCTCAAAAAATGAGACAAGAGAAGCCACAAGGGGAGACAGGGTGTGCCTGTCCCGGCTCAGAGTCGGGTGCCTCAGGGTGGGCTGTCTTTGAAGGAGGTATGCTGGATCCTCCCCCCGGCAGTTCTGCCTCCCACAAGGCCTCCCTCACCGCCAAGTCATGGAGTTGCAGGCAACCGGGAGCCAACTGGGACATATCCAGGTTCAGGCATTCACAAAAATGTAGCAGTACCACAAAAAGGAGAAGCCATAGATCCAGATCATCAGAATGGCACTGAAGACCACATGCCAGCAGAAGAAGGTGGCGACAAACACAACGTCATTTTGATCATCATCCATCCACTTGTAGCCAGAGATGGGTCTGTACAGCATGAAGCCTATCTGCATCAGCCAAGAGCCTGAGACCATGTACAAAAAGGCCTTCATCGTCCAGATCAGCGGCTCATCAGGAGCCCACAGCTCTGCGGTCACCACCAGCGCCAGCAGGAACATGGCCTGGGTGAGCAGCACATGGGACAGCAGCTCCACGCCTTCCGTGTCCTGCATGTGCGATACCATCAGGGGAAGCAAGACAAACATACCCAGGGCTTGGGCAGCTTGCTCCAGGGCAGCACACCTCTGGGGCAGCAGGTTCTGACTGACCACGTCTACACATCCACTTAGGAAGTAGGTCGCATAGATAGTGAGATGCTGCCACTGTTTGCGGTACATGAAGTTCCTCTGGTGGTACATCTTGCTGATAAGCACCAGTTGTCTGGGAACACTATGGAACTCTTGGGCGACTAAAATGCAGGCGCTCAGTATCTTCAGCAACCCGACGTGGTGTATCTGCCGTAGCCTTGCCCATCTTCCTTTGTTCCAGGGGTGGCGTGGTAGATACTGGACAGGAGCGTTGCAGATCAAGGCCCTGGAGACAAGTTGTGCGTGATAAAGTCCATAGAAGAAGAGAGACAGCCCAGGATACAGATGACCCTCAAAGCCTCCCATAGAACTGAAGGCAGGTCTGCCCAAGGGCAGAAGCAAAAGGCTCAGGAATGGCCGTTTGCTCAGGGCCACCTCAGGCTCCAGAGCGCCGGGGGAGCCTTCTGAGCCTACTTATGTGCTCTACCAGCCCACTGCATCTACATATGGTAGGGAAATGGTTCTGGAGGAAGTCCAAGGGCATGGTGGGGTGGGTGTCATGGTTTCCGTTCTGGTCTTCTGCTCTGCCTCATTGATAACCAGCTAACCGTTGACAAAGAAACAAGTGTTCTCCAGCATGGTGCCCGGGCATCCGCCATCCTCAGAGGTTATGCAGAGAGCCCCCTTGCTTCTCCTCACACTTGTTCTTGACTCCATTGCTACCTTCTTTACTTCCCTCCTGCCTCAGTCTGTTCAGGCTGCTATTACAAAATACCATACATTTGTAGCTTATAAATAATAGAAATGTATTTTTCACAGTTTTGGACACTGGGAAGTCCAAAACCAGGGTGTCAGCAGAACCAGTGTCTAGTGAGTGCCCACTTTCTTGTAGATGGCATCTTCTTGCTGTGTTCTCATGTGGTGGAAGGAGCAAGACAGCTTTCTAGAGTCACCTTTATAAGGGTACTAATCCCATTCATGGCAACTCTGCCCCATGACCTAATCACTTCCCAGAAGGTTCCACCTACTACTATAATCTTGGGGGTTAGAATTTAATGTAAACATTCTGACCACAGCGCCTCCCAAGTTCACAGAACATAAAGGAGACTCCTAAGAAAGCATGGAGAACACACTTTTAGGGTGTATCTCTTGATTTCTCATGTATAACCTTATATAAACACTAGGGGAAAATGTACTCCCCTAGGTAGGAGTAGTCTTAGAAGCCACACATAAACATGGAGTGCCCAGTTTGGCTGACATAATTTGAGAAGTGCCAGAAAAATGGTCACTCCTGAGAATCTCTCTTCTGCTGATCTCCAGAGAAAACTGAGATGCCACCATCTGAGATGGCTTCCTTTGGGCTGCTGCAGTTGTTTTCCCAAGTTAAAATGAAGGTGAGTAAGTTCCACCTGGAGATACTGATTCAGAATCCCTTGGGGCGGTGTTTGCAATAAGCATTTTAATGAATAAGGTAATTTTTACACAGGTAATGTGTCTTGCCTATGAAACCCCATCAGATGCACCTACCTTTTTAGAAGCACAGAGTAAAGTACTGATGAGAAAGAGAACCCATAAAGCCAATAACTTAGTGTGAATTTGCCATCTCACTAAGTATGAAAATATTTTCTCCCATGAAATAAGCATTTAGTTAGAATGCAATAATGGTCATAACAGACAAGTACAGGGAATGCCTCAAATTTGGTCTCATATAGATCCTACAGAGTTCCTTTTTTTTTTTTTTTTTTTTTTTTGAGTTGGAGTTCACTCCATTGCCCTGACTGGAGTGCAGTGGCATGACTACAGCCACCCCAGTGTCAACCTGCTGAGCTCCAGCGATCCTTCCGCCTCAGCCTTCCAAGTAGCCGGAATTATAGACGTGCGCTACCACACCCAGCTAATTTTTTATTTCTTATAGAGACAAGGTCTCACCAAGTTGCCCAGGCTGGTCTCGAACCCGCAGATTCAGGCAACCCACTCACCTCAGCCTCCCAAAGTGCTGGGATTACAGGCTGAGCCACCATGCCCGGCCGAGTTCCATTTTTGATTATTTGTTAATAAATTATCTTTTGTTGCTACTATAAATGGATCTTCTGTTTCATTTTGTAATTTTTTTAAAGATAGAGTCTTGCTCTGTTGCCCAGGCTGTAGTGCAGTGGTGCAATCATAGCTCACTACAGCCTCCAATACCCAGGCTCAAGTGATCCTCCTGCCTTAGCCTCCTAAGTACCTGAGATTACAAGCATGCACCACCATGCCTAGTTTTTTTAAAATTTATTTTTTTTAGAGACAGTCTTGCTATGTTGCCCAGGCTAGTCTTGAACTCCTGGTCTTAAGCAATCCTCCTGACTCTGCCTCCCCAGTGCTGCCACCACACTTAGTACCATTTTATAATTTTTTTTTTTTGAGTAGGAGTCTCACTCTGTCGCCCAGACTGGAGTGCAGTGGCTGCTCCCGGCCACTGCAGCCTCAACCTGCTGTGCTCCGGCGATCTTTCCACCTCAGCCTTCCAAGCAGCTGGAATTACAGGCGTGCGCTACCACGCCCGGCTGATTTTTTGATTTATTGTAGAGATGAGGTCTCGCTGCCCAGACGGGTCTCGAACCCGTGGGCTCAGGCAATCCACTCACCTCAGCCTCCCAAAGGCACGGGATTACAGGCTGAGCCACCGAGCCCAGCTCCATTTTATAATTGATATAAGCAACTAAAATTTTGTGTTAATCTTCATATTAATCATCTTGTTAGACTGCCATACCATTCTTACTAATTTTCAAATGATTTCATGTAATATAATCTGCAAATAAAAAGTATTTCCACTTAGATATCATTTTGTCTTTGTCTTGTACATTTCATATGATTCCATATATACAGTTCAAAACACACAAAACTAAATAACATGAAAACACGTGTCGACCTATAGGCAAAAGTCAGGAAAATGGAGAAGCATAAGATAGATTTGAGAAAGGCACACAGGACATTAAAAATAATGACGTGGAGCCGGGCTTGGTGGCTCAGCCTGTAATCCCAGCACTTTGGGAGGCTGAGGTGAGTGGATTGCCTGAGCCCACCGGTTCGAGACCCGCCTGGGCAACTTGGCAAGACCTCATCTCTACAATAAATCAAAAATTAGCCGGGCGTGGTAGCACGCACCTGTAGTTCCAGCTACTTGGAAGGCTGAGGCGGAAGGATCACAGGAACCCAACAGGTTGAGGCTGCAGTGACCGGGAGCAGCCACTGCACTCCAGTCTGGGTGACAGAGTGAGACTCCAACTCAAAAAAAACAAAAACAAAAACAAAAAAAACAAAAAATAATGACGTGGTAGCACACGCCTGTAGTTCCAGCTACTTGGAAGGCTGAGGTGGAAGGATCGCCGGAGCCCAGCAGGTTGAGGTTGCGGTGGCTGGGAGCGGCCACTGCACTCCAGTCTGGGCAACGAAGTGAGACTCCAACTCAAAAAATAATAATAATAATAATAATGACAGTGTTTTTCTGTTCTTAGAGTTAGTGCAGAACACTGGAGTGTTGATTGTATAAGAACAACAAAGATTGTATATGCATGATTTACATACATTCTATAAATGTTATTTTGTTTCTACTGAATATTAGTTTATTAAAGAAATGAAAGGACTAAGTGGAAGCACTGTGTGGATGAGTGAGACTAGATGGCTAACAAGTCTGCTTTGGGCGAAGAGGCGGAAAGATAACTGTCTGCAGAGGGGCTCCCCAAGTGCCAAAATGAGGCAGTGCATCAACACTTATTGTATGTATTCTTCTACAATGGGCTTTTTTTCTTCACTCAGCCACATAATGTGCTCAAGACTGAACCATTTTGTTATATAGAGGTGCTTCTCATTCTTTCAATGTCATTTTCTTTATACAGTTTCTTATTTATTTTTATTATTATTTTGAGTTGGAGTCTCACTCTGTTGCCCAGGCTGGAGTTCAGTGGCATACTCATAGCCACCGCAGTCTTGACGTGCTGGCTGAGCTCAGGCAATCCTTCCACCTCAGCCTTCCAAGTAGCTGGAACCTCAGGCACATGCCACCATGCCCAGCTAATTTTTTGACTTATTGTCAAGACAAGGTCTTGCCAAGTTTCCCAGACTGGCTTCAAGCCCCTGGACTCAGGCAATCCTTCTACTTCAGTTTCTCAAAGTGTTGGGATTACAGGTGTGAGCCACCATGCCTGGCCTATATTGTTCCTTATTGATGAACATGTTGGTTTGATTTTTTTCTTTTTTAATAAACAATGCTAAGTAAATAGTCTTCTTTAAGTTAGGTAGCCATACATGAAATATCTAGATCATAGACTCTTCCCTTTTTTCATTTTAATCATGAAAAATCTCCTTTTACAGAGATAGTACTAATTTTCACTCATTCTCACAGCCTGTTATACAACAACTTCTCTGGGTTTTTCCTTCCCAAGTGCTATAGTTCAAATGTTCCTTCCAAAACTCATGTTGAAATTGAATTGTCATTGAGATGGTATTAAGTGGTGGAACCTTTAAGAGGTGATTAGGTCATGAGGGCTCTATCCTAATGAATGGATTAATGCCATCATCATAGGAGGGGTTAGTTATTGTGGGAGTGAGTTCTTGATAAAAAGAATGAGTCCCAGCCAATTTTCTCACTCTGTCTCACACGCTCGCTTGCTGTGTGATGCCTTCCACCCTGGGATGACCCTCACCAGTTGGTGGCTCCATGCTTTGAACTTCCCATCCTCCAGAACTGTGAGTCAAATAAACTTCTGTTATTTATACATCACTCAATCTGAGGTATTCTGCTGTAGCAGGAAAAAGTGAACTAAGTAAGACATCAAGTAAACTTTCTGGTCAGTTCCTTCCACTCCAGCCCCACCCACTGCCCTTGTTCAGGCATCATCCACTCTGCATTACTATAATATCTCTCAACTAGGTTCCAATCCTTACCTATTCCTATTCACATTGCAGACAGGTGAGCTTGGGGAATAGAGAGCTAATCATGACACTGGCTAATTCAAATTCTCCAGTGGTAACCCATTGCCTTGTAGATAAAATCTACACCCTTATAATAATCTACAAGGTTTCTCATGCTCTGGTCTAGCCTCATTTCTGGTCCTTTCCTACATGTACCCCTTATCTCCAGGTTTATCAAAAGGTTCCAGTTCAGCCTGGGATGGCCTTCCTGTCCCCTATTCCATCTCTGTCTGGGAAACTCCTCTTCGTCCTTTCCTTCTAAGGTTCAGCTCAAGCATGGCCTCCTCCCAGCTGGGCAGGAAGCTCCTGTATGCAATGTACACATATCTCTATCATCACACTGGTGTAATATAACTGTTTATTTGCTGGAAGTCTTTAAAGTCAGAGACCATGTCTTATCATTTTTGTACTCTTAAGATCTAGCCCTATGTTTGGAGGTGCTCAATGAATGTCTGAAGGATGAACAAGTGAATAAACTATCACACAGAATGTTTTAGTTATAAAGACAGAACAGACACAAACAAGTGATTCTGGGTCACTCATGCTGAGTTGCTAAGTGCCAAATGAGTGGAACTAATGACTAGAGCTATGTGATTAAAGGAGAGAGTTCAGCCCAAATGTGAAGTCAGGGCAAATATGATCCTTACCAATTAACAGCGGGAGACACCGTAATATGTGAGTTCAGACTTCATCTTTGACTCCCTTGTCTTTGAGCACAGAGATGCAGAATGAAACAGTGCGAGTGACTTGGCATCATTATAACTTCTCAGCCAGAGACTTGAACCCCTCTGCATAAACCAATGTTTCTCAACACTGTTTTCATTTTTGTTCCCCCAAGGAGCCTTTTTCAACATGTGTTTTGTTATCACCTGCTGTCTACGATATCTTAATGTCACTCTTCCTGTCCAAAGGTAGCAGGAGCAAGGAGTTCTCACTACTGAGCCAGATGTACTACTGACACCTACGATGGGGCAGGAGCAAGTACAACTCACTAACTGATGTTCTGTGACCTCCATGCATGGCCTCTCCCTGAAACAACCCACCTGGTACCCCTTAGTGGACACTTGGCTGCTCTGGGTCAGGTCCCAGGGACAGTCCCTGGGGGCACAGGTCCCAACAGTAAGGTAGAGGCATTGCTACACATCAGAATCATTTTGGAATCTTTATAAAAATACAGAGGATCACATTTCACCCAGACTCAAGAGAATAAAGTCTCTGGTTTGGACCAGGAATCTGCATTTTGAATCATAGCCCTCTCCCACCACTGGTAATTCCAACACAGAGGCTGTCCTTTACCTGTGCTTGGAAACCACTTGCACTATGCTAGAAGCAATCGTTCTGGTCATTAGGCCGTACCTGGACACCATTTTCTCACCCTCACTGACCCACAGATTCACCCAGGAGCATTGGGGCAACATCTTCACAACAGCAGAACCCAATAATGTCTACCAAGAGAGGCACTCAGCATGGGAGAAGGAGGGCAGAAGAGGGACAGATAGGAGAAGGAGGGGGGGAAAAATATATATATATATAGAGAGAGAGAGAGAGAAAAGACTGAGAGAAAACATGGAGCATTTAGAATGAACACAAAAAAGGTGGGAGCAGCCTGGTGAGGGAGAAGCTAGGAGGGAAGGAGGGTTGTGCAGAGGAAGTCAAAAGGCTGCATAAAGTTCCTGGCTGGGTGTGGTGGCTCAAGCCTATAATCCTAGCATTTTGGGAGGCTGAGGTAAGAGGATTGCTTGAGCCCAGGAGTTCAATATCAGCCTAGGCAACTTAGCAAGACACCCAGGAGTGGTGGTGCATGCCTGTAGTCCCAGTTACTCAGGAGCCTGACGTGGAAGGATCATCTGAGCCCTGGAGATCAAGGCAGTGGTGAGCTGTTGTGCCACTGCACTCCAGCCTGGGTAACAGAGTGAGACTCTGAATCCCAAACAAAAACAAAACAAAAGTCCTCCTGCTCCAGGCTCCAAGAGACATGAATCAGTCAGTGATTCAGAAAATGAGGACTCTGATCTGTGTTTAAGACTAGTTTAGCCAATTGTGAGGGAAGTGCTTTTTTTTTTTTTGAGTTGGAGTATCTCTGTTGCCCAGGTTGGAGTACAGTGGCACACTCACGGCCACCCCAGCACTGACCTGCTGGACTCCAGCAATCCTTCCGCCTCAGTCTTCCAAGTAGCTGGAACTATAAGCGCATGCTACCATGCCAAGCTAATTTTTTATTTATTGTAGAGACAAAGTCTCGCCAAGTTGCCTGGGCTGGTCTCAAACCCACAGACTCAGGCAATCCACTCACCTCGGCCTCCCAAAGTACTAAGATTACAGGCTGAGCCACTGAGCCCAGCCGGGGAGTGCCTTAAAACAAATCATTTATCTTCTCTAAGGCTCAATCTCCTTGCATATAAATGTGGAATTATGGGGATTCCATGAAATATTGTATTTATTTATTTATTTTATTGTATTTTATTTTATTTTTTTTGAGTTGGAGTCTCACTCTGTCGCCCAGACTGGAGTGCAGTGGCCGCTCCCAGCCACTGCAGCCTCGATCTGCTGGTCTCCGGCGATCCTTCCGCCTCAGCCTTCCAAGTAGCCAGAATTACAGGCATGCGCTACCATGCCTGGCTGATTTTTTGATTTATTGTAGAGATGAGGGCTCGCCAAGTTGCCCAGGCGGGTCTCGAACCCGCGGGCTCAGGCAATCCATTCACCTCAGCCTCCCAAAGTGCGGGATTACAGGCTGAGCCACCAAGCCTGGCGAAATACTATAAAGCAGGTTATAAATATAAATACTTTTATATTAAATTCTATATATTGTATATCAACTTACATACTAAACATATTAAATATATAATAAATGTATATAAAATAAATATATTAAATGTAAAAAGAAATAAGCTGTCAATCTTAGGGATGAATAAGACCAATAAAACTCTTCTAAATCCTTCTTTTAGCTGGGGAAGTGCCTTATGCCTATAATCCCAGCACTTTGGGAGGCAGAGTCGGGAGGTCGTTAGAGTCCAGGAATTTGAGCCCAGGCTAGGCAACACAGTGAGACCTCGTCTCTACAAAAAATTTAAAGATTAGCTGAGTGTGGTGGTACATGTCTGTAGTCCCAGTTACTCAGGAGGCTGAGACAGAAGTATCACCTGAGCTCAGGAGTTGAGGCTGCGGTGAACCGTGATCGCATCATTGCACTCTAGCCTAGGTGACAGAGTAAGACCACAACTCAAAAGAAAAGAAAAGCAACTCCCAGGACATCACAGGGTTAGTTGGTAACACAGCATATGCTGAGATGCTCAGTCACAAAACTGTGAACAAGAAGTTCCAGAACACCCAGCTCAGCACTAAGCACAAATGTTCAGTGGGCCAAGATTGTCACTGCGGCCTGTGACAGCTCTTCTTCCCAAGGAGCCCACGCTCGCGAGACAGCCCAGCACACAGCCAAGTCCAAAAGTTGAACCTTGATCTCCTGTCCCACATTGTCCAGCCCCTCAGTGGTATTGTCAGGAATAGAGGCTAGAGTTGAGGGGGCAGGAAGAGTCAGCATCAAAGGATAACAATCATCTCTGCAGAGTGTCCTACAATAGGAGACATCCAATGCCCCCACATGCCTACCATCCAAATGCACACTGAAGTGTATCCTGAAACCCAGAACGCAACTGAAAACAGCTCTAAGCAAATCAGTTATTTTGAAGGCAGAAGGGAAGAAGTTGGTCCAGAAAAACAGATATATATATATGTATATATATATTTTTTTTTTTTCCAGAGTTTTCAGAGTCTCACTCTGTCGCCCAGACTGGAGTGCAGTAGCACGCTCACGGCCACCACAGCCTTGACCTGCTGGGTTAGGCGATTCTTCCAACTCAGTCTTCTAAGTAGCTGGAACTACAGGCGTGCGCTGCCACACCCGGCTAATTTTTTTATTTATTGTAGAGACGAGGTCTCGCCAAGTTGCCCAGACTGGTCTCGAACCCCTGGGCTCAGGCCATCCTCTTGCCTTGGCCTCCCAAAGTGCTGGTATTACAGGCTTGAGCTACCGCGCCCAGCCTCAGATTTTTAAAAGCAAGAACTTATCTGACTTTAACCAGTGCTGCCCAAGGAGAAAGACTTTATCTGGGAGAAAATAAGGCGTCTAATTATTACAGATGTGAGATCTTTTTAGAGAAGGCATACTTTTTCTAGTTTTGTCCTTATCTGCTGTATTGCCCCATGAGTTCATCCAGTTATCTACGTTCTGAGTCAGTGTTCACCAGGAGGTCCTTATTAAGCTGTCCCTAGCAACCCTCATCCAGGGGCATGAGGAAGAAAGTGTGGACAAGTATGTGTGTGGAGGAAAAGTAGGTGAGTGGAGGGAGGGTTCTCTTAAGCAGGTATAAGTATTTCAGTCACTGGAAAGTCATACCCTTTAATGTTAACAAATAAATTGGCCTTCTGGTTTATATATTAGTGTCAGTAGGTCCTTCAGAACCTTAATAGAATGAGAACATTGAGTTTCTGAATTTATAAAGCTGAGATCTTGGTCCTGCTTGGAATTTGTCTGACTCCCTGTGAGTCCCACATCTACCACCCCTATCTCTGTGGTCTCAGCTACCACAGTATTCTAATACTGCCCAAATTACATATTTGCAAAACACGTGAGACAGTCTGGCAGATGGAACAACAGACAGAATTGGAACCTGTGGCTTAAGTGTGGTCGTGTTTCTCCAGTATTACTTCAGTGAGCAGGGAGATTAGGTCTACATGCTGAAGAAATGTGACCCTATGGACAACAGACCTGCTCTGTTGCCCCCTGCTTGGTGCTCCCCAACAAACACTCACGACACCGAATCACCAACAAGAAACACTTCAAGTTGCTCATGATCCAGCAACCACGTCTATGCCCTGAAAGTCCCTTAATATCATATCTGTTCTTCTGCTGGCTACCCCTCAGACAGTCTATCATCAAACTCTTCATTCTGGGAGCCATGAAGCATTTTTACCAGCCATGCCCTTGGGAATCCAGTCTCATCAAGGTCTTTGATCATACTGATGGGAAGCAATCAAGGTAGTATCTCCCATGAAGGAAATAAGTTTGACTCTTTTTTTCCCATATTTTAAATTACTGCCAGGTTATTAAAGCCTATAATCCCAGCACTTTGGAAGGCCCAGGCAGGAGGATCACTTGAACTCAGGAGTTCAAGACCGGCCTGGGCAACATAGTGAGATCTTGTCGCTACAAAAAAAATCAGTGCCACTGCATTCCAGCCTGGACAACTGAATAAGACCCTGACTCAATCAATCGATCAATCAATCAATAAACAAACAAATAACTGCCAGGTTATTAAACATAAAATGGTTTGAAAGAAATCACATATTTGCGTAGAAATGGAAAACCCAGCCTGGAGCAATGGCTCATGCCTGTAATCCCAGCACTTTGGGAGGTGGAGGTGAGAGGATTGCCTGAGCCCCGGGGTTGGAGACCAGCCTGGGCAACTTGCCAAGACCTTGTCTCTACAATAACTCAAAAAATTAGCAGGACATGGCAGTGCGTGTCTATGGTTCCAGCTACTTGGAATGCTGAAGTGGAAGGATTGCCTGAGCCTAGCAGGTTGAGGCTGCAGTGAGATGCGAACATGCCACTGCACTCCAGTCTTGGTGTCAGAGTGAGACTCCAACTCAAAAAAATAAAATGGAACAGCCCAGAAACCTTAACCCACTCTACTGCAATTCCACAAATATATATTAATGACCTATAATCAGTTAGACCCTGTGCTAAAAGCTGTTATTACAAAGATAAATAAAACATGTCACCTGTCCTTCAGGACCTCAAAAGTAGTACCTTGCCACTCAAAGTTATAGTCCATAAGGCCACCAGTGTCAGTATCATATGGGAACTTGTTAGAAACGCAGATCTCTAGTCTCTATCCCAGACCCACAGAATCTGAATCTGTTATTTTACCAAGATTCCAGTTGATTTGTATGTATATAAAGTTTGAAAAGTGGCCGGGCATGATGGCTCACACCCATAATCCCAGCACTTTGGGAAGTCAAGATGGGAGGATCACTTGAGGCCAGGAGTTTGAGACCAGCCTGTGCAACATAGTAATTTTTTAAATTAAAAATAATCAAGATTGAAAAGCACTGGTCTAGTAGAAAAGACTTCAACTAAAGCCATCTTGAATTAAATGTTATAATGGTAGTATAAACCAAGTGTGGTGGCAGGCCAGGTGTGGTGGCTCATGCCTATAATCCCAGCACTTTGGGAGGCCAAGGTGAGAGGGTTGCCTGAGCTCACGTGTTTGAGATCAGCCTGGGCAACTTCGCAGGACCTCATCTCTACAATAAATCAAAAAATTAGCCGGATGTGATGGCGTACACCTGCAGTTCCAGCTACTTGTAAGGCTGAGGTGGAAGGATTGCCTGAGTCCAGCAGATCGAGGCTGCAGTGGCCGTGAGCGTGCCACTGCACTCTGGCCTGGGTGACAGAGTGAAACTCCAACCCAAAAAACAAAAAAACAAAGTGTGGTGGTGGCATAGAGGAGGATGTGGTTAATTCTGGTTGGGGGAGGCCAGGGAAGTCCTTATAGAGCAGTAGACATTTGCATTGAAATTTAAGTGGAAGCTGGGCTCCGTGGTTCAGTCTGTAATCCCGCGACTTGGGAGGCCTAGGTGAGTGGATTGCCTGAGCCTGCAGGTTCGAGACCCGCCTGGGCAACTTGGTGAGACCTCATCGCTACAATAAATCAAAACAATTCGCTGGGCATGGTAGCACGTACCTGTAGTTCCAGCTACTTGGAAGGCTGAGGCGGAAAGATCACCAGAGCCCAGCAGGTCGAGGCTGCGGTGCACTCCAGTCTGGGCGACAGAATGAGACTCCAACTCAAAAAAAAAAAAAGAAAAAAGAAAGAAATGTAAGTGGAATAGGCTGACAATTTAGGGGTGGGGAGCAGGTGAGGGAAGGAGCATTCTAGTGTGGTGGGGTGGGAGATAGGCCACTTGGAGAACCAGACTAGGCCAGACTGGAACAAAGATCTTTCCAGAACTCACACATCCCACCCTGGAATGAATGGCCTCTCCAGCCTGTAGGTGCCGCACTCTCCTTGACACTGACCTGGATGAGGATGGGGAATCCCTTGTGATTCTTGTCACCAGAACTCCATGCTAAAAGCCGATCAGTGGGGGGTCAGGGAAAGGGCACTCCCAGCTCCTCACCCTCAGTGAACCTTCAGGCATGAGGGGCTGATGTTTGCAGTCAGCAAAGGATGCCGAATCTCAGATCTCATGCCAGGCCACCTGGTCCCTGGCAGCAACTCTGCAGAGCGACCTTGGTAAGAAGGAGATGAACGGATTCACACAGATTCCCGGCAGCCCAAACAGCCACTGGGGAGAGGGCATCCCCCTCATTCAGGTTGTGGGGAAGTTGACTCTGAAGAAATTAGGGACGTAATGGAAAATAATAGAAAAAGACCAGGTGTGGTGGCTCATGCCTGTAATCCCAGCACTTTGGGAGGCCAAGGCAGAAGAATCAGTTGAGCCCCGGAGTTCAAAACCAGCCTAGCAAGACCTGGTCATAGTGAGACCTGGTCTCCACAAAAAATACAAAATTTAGCAGGGCGTGATGGCACATGCCTGTAGTTACAGCTACTTGGGAGACTGAGGTGGAAGGATCACCTCAGTCCAGGTAGTTGAGGCTGTGGTAAGCCGTGATTGTACACTGAACTCCAGCCTGGGCAACACAGTTAGACCCACCCCCCCCAAATGCAGATTAATAGGAGAAAAAGCATATAAATTTATTTAATAGGTGTACACATGGAGAGACTCACAGAGTGATTACCCACCCCCAGTGGGGTTCAGAAGCTTATATATCTTGGCAAAACAGGTTATGGGAGCAAGAAGAAGAGTGATTCTGTAGGAGATTACTAAGAAGAATGAATGGATCAGGGAACAGAGATTAATTGGTTATCTTGTGAAAGTGTCTGTTCCAGTGTGGTTTCATTCTTGATATTCCAGGGATGGGAAGAAGAAACAACTGTTCCTTTTGGTGGGTCTTCATCTCAGGCAGATAAAGATTTTGGGAGAGACGTTGTGGGGAGAAAGTCAGAGAGATCTTGAGGTTTCTTCAGTTTGGCATGTCAAAGTGCCACATTTTGGGGTCTCTGCTTCTTTTTTATTTTAATTTTCTTGAGTTGGGTCCTCATTGTCACCCAGGCTGGAGTGTAACGACATGATCACGGCTCACTGCAACCTCGACCTCTTGAGCTCAGGTGATCCTTATGCCTCAGTCTCCTGAGTAGCTGGGACTACAGGCCCACCACACCCAGCTAATTGTAGAGACAAGGTCTCGCTATATTTCCTGGGCTGGTCTCAAACTCCTGGGCTCAAACAATCCTGCCACCTTGGCCTCCCAGAATACTGGGATTACAAGCGTGAGCCACCACACCTGGCCAGGTCTCTGCTTCTGAGCCCCAACATTAAGAAAGCAGTATATAATTCCATAATAAAGTGTTCTATTAATGATAATTATTAGCATTTCACAATGCTAAGCACTTTATAGGAATTACTTCCTTTATTTCATACAAATCTATGTGGTAATAAATCATTTAGGATGTTGTTGGCTGAAAATAATAATTTTTAAAAACTCTGAATTTACTGACTTAAGCAGTAAAAAATCTACTTACTTAACAAGAACTCTAGAGGTAGTGCAGCACGCAAGTTGGTTAATTCAGTGACTGAATAAAGTCATCAAGGATCCAGATTATTTCTAGTTTTTTCCCTCTGCCATCCTCATTGGCTTTGTCTTCATATTTGCAACCACTATAGTTCTAAGATGGCTGCCACACTTTTGGGTACCACATCCTCACAGATGTCCAGGGGCAGAAGAAAGAGCTTTATTTTATAAATCTGTATCAACACAGGTACACAGTGTAATTTCTTCCTATTCTTCGCCTTTATGATAGAGACCTCCCCAGACACCTTTCAGCAGGCTCCCCTCAAGTCTCCCTGACTGTACCTGGACTCCCGTCACCAGCAAGGGGAGTCACCATGACTGACTAGCCTCCACCTGCTTCAGTCCTTGGTGCCCAGGCCCACCTCCTCTGATCCCTAGGTGAGGAAGGAGGGTAGATACCAAAAATAAACAAAAAATTGAGGTTCTATGGGAAGAAAGGAGGCCAGGTGTGGTGGCTCATGCCTGTAATCCCAGCACTTAGGGAAGCTGAGGCAAGAGGATTGCTTGAGTTCAAGAGTTCAAGACCAGCCTGGGCAACATAGCGAGAACTCTTGTCTACAAAAAGTCAATTAGAGCCAGGCTCAGTGGCTCAGCCTGTAATCCCGTGCTTTGGGAGGCTGAGGTGAGTGGATTGCCTGAGCCCGCAAGTTCAAGACCCGCCTGGGCAGGCGAGACCTCATCTCTACAATAAATAAAAAATTAGCCGGGCATGGTAGCGCGAGCCTGTAGTTCCAGCCACTTGGAATGCTGAGGCCGAAGGATCGCCGGAGCCCAGCAGGTCGAGGCTGCAGCGACTGGGAGCATACCACTGCACTCCAGTCTGGGTGACAGAGTGAGATTCCAACTAAAAAAAAAAAAAAAAAAGTCAATTAGCCGGATGTGGTGGCACACACCTGTAGTCCCAGCTACTCAGAAGGCTGAGGTGGAAGGACGACGAGAGCCTGGGAGCACGAGGCTGTGATGAGTCACGAGTGTCCACTGCACTCCAGCCTGGGTGACAGAGTGAGACCCTGAGTCACAAATAAATAAATAAGAAATAAAAGTGACCTGTGAGTCGGGCTCGGTGGCTCAGCCTGTAATCCCGCGCCTTTGGGAGGCTGAAGTGAGTGGATTGCCTGAACCCGCGGGTTCGAGACCCGCCTGGGCAGCGAGACCTCATCTCTACAATAAATAAAAAAAAATCAGCTGGGCGTGGTAGTGCATGCCTGTAATTCCAGCTACTTGGAAGGCTGAGGCGGAAGGATCGCCAGAGCCCAGCAGTTCGAGGCTGCGGTGGCCGGGAGCGGCCACTGCACTCCAGTCTGGGCGACAGAGTGAGACTCCAATTCAAAAAAAAAAAAAAAAAGTGACCTGTGACACATCATTTAAGAAAGGAAGGGAGGAAGGGAGGGAGGAGAGAGGGAGGAAGAAGAGGCATGTGACTGTTAAGACCAATGATTATTTTCATTTAACAGTTTAAGAAACCAAGGTTGCTAGCATTTAAATAACTTGTTCAAGGTCACACAACTTGTAAGCAGTAGAGTTGGTCTTCAAACAGAGCCCAAATATGGTGCATTCCAGGTGAGGTCCAACATTGCCTGGCCCTTCAGCCTTCCCTGCCTCCAGACCCCAGCCTCCAGGCCGTTCCTCACGCTGGCATCACAAGGCTCCTCTGCGCTTTTAACACTGCAGGGCACTTGTGTCATCTGCTCTCCCAGTCTCCTTCAGGGCAGGAACTTGGTCTCATTTGTCATACTCTTTTTCCTCTCCCCTCCCTCCAACACCATGCTTATTTACTTTTTAAATAAATCTCTCTCTACTCTCTTCATTAGACTCAATTTTCCTCCTCAGGATAGAGTTCTTTTCCTTTCTTTGGCCTCTTCCTCAGCCTCGCGGCTGCCTAGAGCTTGGCTCTAACATCCAGGAAATATTCAGCATAGGTCAGGGTTAGGACTTTGGACCCTGACAGGACAAAGTTTCAACTCTAGCTCTGACACTTACTAGCCATGTGGCTTCAGGCAAATGACTTCAATATCTAATCTGTAATCTCCTTATCCACAAAATGAAGCTCTTTACCACACAGGGTTTTGGTGAGAATGGAATGAGATAATGAAAGCTTAGCATAGCCCTGAATAAGTAGGAGTTATTGCAATATGTTCAGTTAACTAAAACAATAAAAATGAAAACGAACGTTAGCAAGGTGTGTCGCAAGGTACTGGCACGTACATTATACAGAGGCTGGGGAAGAGGCACGGAAGAATACCCCTCACAGTCTTCAGAAGGACCCAATCCCACAGACACCTTGGGCTCAGAACCCCCAGTCGTTGAATTCAAGCCCAGTGTTTATAACAATTCTGTTGTTTAAGCCACTCAGTTTGTGGTACTTCATTACAGCAGCCCTAGCAAACTAGTTTATCTCCTTATACAGGGGCTCTGCATTTGATTATGAACCCACTTCGGCTGGGATTGCTTTTTCCTCTGGGCGCCTCATTGGCTCCTGCTGAGAACCAGTGGATTTTACTAACACAGCACCAGATTTTACATG
The DNA here is from genome assembly GCF_000164805.1 of Carlito syrichta. Taxonomy (NCBI): domain Eukaryota; kingdom Metazoa; phylum Chordata; class Mammalia; order Primates; family Tarsiidae; genus Carlito; species Carlito syrichta. Next base: position 206,435 of record NW_007260523.1, on the reverse strand, counting down.
AATATCCTCTCTTGGGATTCCTGCATCCCCTCAGCTTGAGCAGTGTGAATCTGAAAAGGTTTAGGATTCTCACAGGAGCCTTGTTTTATTTTCCATCCTGAGCTTGTAGCAGAGAGCAGCTTCCTGGCTCCTTCTTGAGCTGGGGTTGTTTGGTCTTCCTTACACTGAAGAGGCCACACTTCCAAAGTTCCAAGCCCAGGCTTTATGCAAGAATCTGTGTTTTAGTTTCCCAAGACCCCACCTCCTTTACCCTTACTGGCATGAAAATCCCAGCTATTAGGACTTATATCTGCATCCCGTCCCACCCTAACTGCCATAGAATCAATTCATGAATTTGTCATCTAGCTATGAGTCACATTTTAGATTTCATCACCTAGGGATTTTTTTTTTTTTAGATCTTGACTAAAACCAATTTTTTTAAGAATGCTGCATCTTCTTTATTTTATCTAGCATGTCTTTCTCTGTGGGGACAGAAGGCAGGGACTTAGATCCTTCTGCCTTCTTGTCAAAAACTGTAGTCCTTAGACTAAGTATTAAAGAAAAAGTGGATATTAAAGGTTCTTTCTAGAGAAAGTCAGGGCGATGTGTTGTGGCAGTTCTCACATCTGGGTGGGTGCCTTGCTTTCTTCTGAGGGCGTGGTCACCCAAGCCATTGTATACCTGTGGGCAGGGAGGGGGTGTTTTACAATATGGAAACAGATGTTTCTGGGGGCTGAGATTCCTCCCACTGGATGGTCCTTAGTGTAACTCTCTTCCCTCCCTTATTCATTCTCACCAGGGACGTTCAGTACCCAGGAAAAATCAGAGCACATTACTTGACTAGAACTGAGTCCCAGGCCACACAAAAAGGCTTTCCTTTTTCTCCTCTCCTTGGAAGGAAAGACACAAGGGAGCCAAGTATGGAAAATCCAAATGACTTGTCAAGGTTAGAGCAGCAGAAATATCCCACTAAACTCATAAACCATGCTAAGGATCATAATTAAGAGGGCCTGCCTACTCTCATTAGCATTATTTCCATCATGAGCTAAAGGTCCTCACATCCATAACGGGCAACCCAATTTCTTGAGTGAGGGAAACAATGGAGGGTCTGTGACATTAAGGCCTTCTGAGAACCTGAGCTCTACCCTAAGTCGTCTTAGCAATTCCACCTGCAGCAACAAGATTTTCTGTGATGCTTCAGCCAATTAGTTAGCCAGTCCAAGTTGTCCTAGAACAGCCTTGTGGCATATCACATCGAAAATCAGGTCTGGGCCCTGAATGTGCCTCTGAGAGAGGAGACTTGATTGAATTTCCCGTCAAGAGAAATGAAAGCTTCCATATTACTTGGAGCAACAATTTGTAGTTATTAGGGTCATTCTGAAAGCTGACCCAGGGCATCGAAAGAACTCACATCATTTGGACAGTCATAAAATCAACTGCATGAGCAAGAATTGTAACCTGCCCAGCTTCAACACTTGAAACAGAAGCACAGCAGAGTCTGAAAAATACAACTACTGCTACATTCCCATGATGGCCTGACTGCTCAAGACCTTGGAATTGTGTACCAAACAGCTCAAGATCTCAGACTCTCTGTTAATTCACCAGATCCAGCATAAATGCTGCAGTCTGGCCTTCGAGGTCTTCTGTCAGCTGTCTCTCCAGGTCTCTCTATTCAAGCCTTGTGACTCTCCCCATCCCCTCTTTCCTTTCCTCCCTCCCTCCCACCTTTGGCAGGCAGGCTGCTGCTTCCCCAAACTCCTCCTATCTTTGTGTCTTGACTTATGCTGAAAACATCCTCTCACCTTTGTATTCCTCCTCTTCCATCATTTCTTTCTTTTTTTTTTTTTTTTTGAGTTGGA
>NW_007260523.1:203098-204288 GCF_000164805.1 Carlito syrichta | reverse complement strand
CACCTCAGCCTCCCAAAGGCGCGGGATTACAGGCTGAGCCACCGAGCCCGGCTCATCATTTCTTTTAAAACTCAGGCCGGGTGCGGTGCCTCATGCCTGTAATGCCAGCACTTTGGGAGGCCAAAATGAGAGGACTGCTTGAGTCCAGAGTTCAAGACCAACCTGGGCAACATAGTGAGCCCTCATATCTACAAAAAAATTCAACAATTAGCCAGGCATGATGGCACACACCTGTAGTCCCAGCTACTCAGGAGGTTGAGTTGGGAGGATGGTGTGAGCTTAGGAGATGGAGGCTATCACAGTGAGCTGGGATAATACCACTGCACTCCAGCCAAGGCAACAGAGTGAGAGATCCTGTCTCAAAAATACATACATACATAAAACTCAAGAGAAAAGACACCAAGAAGGCATTCCTGACTAGCTGCTATCCCTGCAATTCTTTTTACTAGCCCTTATTTAGTAGGCCAGTGCTTACTGAGCACCTCCCATGGGTCATCAAACTCTTCTTTGGCCAACATTTACTGAATTCTTTCTATGTGCTTGGCACTAAGTGCTTTGCAGGCCACCCCACTTCTTTGTTCCCCTATACTGAAAGTCTCCTCGCCGGGCACAAGGACTCATGCCTCTTATCCGAACACTTGGGAAGCTGAAGTGGAAGGATTGCTTCAGCCCAAAAGTTCGAGACCAGCCTGAGCAACAATGCTAGACCCTGTCTCTACAAAAGATAGAAAAATTAGATGGGCATGGTGGTGGGTACCTGCAATCCCAGCTACTTGAGCGGTTGAGGCAGGAGGATCACCTGAGACCAGAAGATCGAGGCTATGGTGAGCCAAGATTATGCTACCACACTCCAGCCTGGGTGACAGAGTGAGAGCCTGTCTCCAAAAAAAATAAAAACTCCCCAAATACACTGTTTATACTCATCTCTCAATTCCTGTCTTCTCATGCTGTTTTGAATCAACTTCAAACAGACTCTTGGCCCCATCTCTACTCTGAAATTGTTCTTTTCAAGGTCACTAATGATTTCTACATGGCTAAACCCAATGGCCAAGTTTTAATCCTCTTCTTCATGAACCTCAGTAATATTTGTCACAAACATCTGACTCTATTATATCTCCCTTTTTTTTTTGAGTTGGAGTCTCACTCTGTCGCCCAGACTGGAGTGCAGTGGCCACTCCTGGCCACCGCAC
>NW_007260523.1:202376-203078 GCF_000164805.1 Carlito syrichta | reverse complement strand
CTCGCTGCCCAGGCGGGTCTCAAACCCACGGGCTCAGGCAATCCACTCACCTCAGCCTCCCGAAGGCGCAGGATTACAGGCTGAGCCACAGAGCCCCACTTATTATATCTCCTTTTAAAGAAAAAGTTGTATTTCAGGGAAGTACATAATAGTCAATAAAATATATTTATTCGTATTTGACCTTGAAATACTGGCTGAATGACTATATTTTATACACAAAATCACTATAATTATGCCAGCCACAAATGTAGTTTGGTGCAAGTGTGGTGATTCAAACACCTGGCATTGCTGCTAGCAAGGTATGTTTTCCTCCAATGGAGAATAACTTTTGATAGAATTCTGAACAAAATAAAGTACAATGTATATTAAGTGTATATTAAGCTGTACTAAGAATAATTTGTAAAATGGAGATGAGGTCTATGCTCAAATAATTATAGTGTGTTGTTTTTTTTTCCAGAAGCCAGGGCACTCAAAACTTTTGTGGAGCATAAGATCATTCATATCCAGATATGGTGGCTCATGCTTGTAATCCCTGCACTTTGGGAGACAAAGGCAAGAAGATTGCCTGAGCCAAGGGGTTCCAGACCATCCCGAGCAACTTGTTGAGACCTCATCTCTACAATAAATTTAAAAATTAGCAGCCTGGCTCGGTGGCTCAGCCTGTAATCCCAGCACTTTGGGAGGCTGAGGTGAGTGGATTGC
>NW_007260523.1:193032-202198 GCF_000164805.1 Carlito syrichta | reverse complement strand
CCAACTCAAAAAAAAAAAAAAAATTAGCTGGGCATGGTGGCTCATGCCTGTAGTTCCAGCTACTTGGAAGGTAGCTGGAAGGATCACCTGAGGTGGAAGGATAGCCTGAGACCAGCAGGTTGAGGCTGCAGTGGCTGTGAGCATGTCACTGCACTCCGACCTGGGCAACAGAGTGAGACTCTAACTCAGAAAAAAAAAGATTATTCATTTTGCTTGTTACTGACCCATACATTATGGAATTGCTAACATCCCTAGCCCTAGCCCATGAATTAACAATGACAGTTCTTACTCTCACAATGTCCACAGTGCTCCCTAGGAAGGTGATCCTGTGTTGAGAGACAATTCTCCATGGATTTCTCTCATTTCTGCACAGCTTGTGAACAGAGACACTGACTGGCTTTATTCTGGACTGTCTTTTCAAAGATATTTGTACGGCAAACAGCTTGGGAACATGGAGACAGTGGGTCCCTCGGAGCAAAGGATAAGCATGCTTCTTGCCCATTATAAAAGATTTAGGCATGAGGCCCCGGGTTCATTCCCCAAGACCTCCACCAAAAAAAAAAATAATAAAATATTCAGGTTCCTTTCTTGCAGTGTAACTCACTGCATCCATGGGCATCTTCTGCTCTCTTCTCACTGCTTGAAGAGTTGAGACTTGAACCCGGAGCTGGAAAATGCAAATACCCTGCCTCCTGTAATTGCTGTACTAAAGTCCTCTGTTTGTGAGTCAGGAGCCTTATGTCTTCTGCCAGCATCCATGGACCCATGGCAGGCACTTGTCTGCTTGGAAAAAGGGTAAACTCTCAGTTCTTTCACAGTTCTTGAAAAATACTCCACTGAAAGTATACACTAACTCCCAAATCTACATTCTCAACCTGACCTCTTCTTGAACGCCAGACTTTTATAACCAGTTGCCATCAATACTTGAACATCAACCAGGCAACTCAAACTTTAAATGCCCCAAGTAAACTCCAAGTCTTTCCCCCAGATCCTTTTCTCACAAGGGTGTGCATTTTACTAAAGGTGTCACTGTTCTTTACCATCTCTAAGTGGCAAGTATTGAGCCATCTTTGCCTTTGTGGCTCCTGCAGCTCCTAACAAAGTGTGGTAGATGACACAGACTGACAGAATGAGCGACTGGGCGCGGTGACTCATGCGTATAACCCCAGCATTTTGGGAGGCTGAGGTGAGAGAATTGCCTGAGCCTGCAGGTTCGAGACCAGCCTGGGCAACTTGGCGAGACCTCGTCTCTAAAATAAATCAAAAAATTAGCCAGGCATGGTGGTGCATGACTATAGTTCCAGCTACTTGGAAGGCTGAGGCGGAAGGACTGCCTGAGCCCAACAGGTCGAGGTTGAGGTGGCTGTGAGCATGCCCCCGCCCTCCAGTCTGGGTGACAGAGTGAGACTCCGATTCAAAAAAAAAAAAAGAATGAGCTCGACCTATCCAATCGCAAGCTGGAAGCAATTTCTCTTTCTCATTGCAGCCCCCTGCAAATCTACTCTGTGGAACCGACTTTCCTTGTTCCTGGACAAAAATATCAGTTGCTCAAACAATTAAGGTTCAGTCCAGTATATTCATCAAAGTAATTTATCCCAATTCAAGCTAGTAGCTAAACTCTAAACATCTGTCTAACTTAAAACACTCCTGAGGCTGGGGCTGCTTCAGACTGAGGAGTCTGCAGAGGTTGGAGATGGCTGTGGCAGGTCCTTGGTCAGCTTCTCTTCCTTGTTTCACCTCCTGCCCGCTCTCTAGCTGCGTTTCTTTCTCTTTTTTTTTGAGACAGGATCTCATTCTGCTGTCCAAGCTGGAGTGCAGTGGCCTGATCACGGCTCACTGCAGCTCCAACTTCTGGACTCAAGCAATCCTGCCTCAGCCTAAGTAGCTGTAGTTGGGATTATAGGCACCTGCCATGGCACTCAGCTAGTTTTTTCTATTTTTGTAGAGTTGGTGTCACTTTGTTGTCTAGGCTGGTCTGGAACTCCTGGCCTCAAGCGATCGTCCCACTTCAGCCTCCCAAAGTGCTGGGATTATAGGCTAGCTGCCCCTTTTGGCACCAACCCCCAGGCCTAGGGAAGATGAGATTGGGGAAGAAGCACAATCTTCTGAGTGAGCTATAGCTCACTGCAGCCTCAAACTCCTAGGCTCAAGTGATCCTCCTGCCTCAGCCTCCTGGGTAGCTAGGACTCTAGGCGTATGCTATCATGCCTTGCTAATTAAAAAATAAATTGTAGGCAGGCTGTGGTGGTTCACTCCTATAATCTCAGCACTATGGAATGCCAAGGCAGAAGGATTGTTTGAGCCTAGGACTTCGAGACCAATCTGGACAACACAGTGAGACCTCATCATCTCTACAAAAAATTTAAAAATTAGCTGGGTATGGTGGTACATGCCTGTAGTTCCAGCTACTAGGGAGGCTGAGGTGGAAGAATTACCTGAGCCCAGGAGGTAAAGGCTGCAGTGAGCTGTGATTGTGCTACTGCATTCCAGCCTGGGCAACAGAGTGAGACCCTGACTCAAAAAAAAAAGAAGAAGCTTTAGAGCAAGTTTCTTGCTCGCAGTAGGTATTTGGCCCATGTTTGCTGAAGAAACACAGGGCATTGCAAAAGATGAAATTTCAGGTGTTCTGGTACTGCAGTGCCTTGTTTGCAGCTCAGATGAACAAGATCTGAGTGTTCGCTGTCATCAAAAGCAAACGCTGGCCTATGGCCAGAGGGCATCTACCCCATCCTGGCTTCTGCTTCAAAGTTTTCCCTAAGTCCCAGCCGGCTGCAACCCTCTTGATCTCTCCCTATTTGCTCATTAAAGTTAATTTGGGACATGAAAAGATCCAGGTCTGAATATTTCATTAAGGTCAGGTCTTCTTAATGCAGCCACCACAGACAAAACAGGTAAAAATAGGGCAGAGTTTTGGAGCATGAGGCCAGTGAATGTGGCACCTGTTTAAACCTCAGACCCTCTGTTCATGGACCGACATCTTCAGTCAACTTTGGGGTTGCTAGGGATATCAAGAGAAGTTGACTATGTCTCTTTATGGAGATATTATGCGTCTTCAAGGAGTTTCATAGTTCTCCTTGGAGGATGAAGGAAATGAAAATTTGTGCAAAAAGTCTTGACTCTCACAGAAACAAAGAAATGAATACCACATGTTCTCATTCCTAAGTGGGCACTTAACACTGGTCACATAAGCTCACGGGTGGGATCAGCAGACATTGCTAGGGGAGGGAGGGAAGGAGAAGGGAGGGGTTCCCGTGGTATCACACTGGATACTGAGTTCATTATCAGGGAGAGAAAGGGCCAGTCAGAAGCCCAAACTTCACCTGCATGCAGCTCACTCAGACAGTAAATCTTCACAAGCCGGGCTCAGTGGCTCAGCCTGTAATCCCGCGCCTTTGGGAGGCTGAGGTGAGTGGATTTCCTGAGCCCACGGGTTCGAGACCCGCCTGGGCAGCGAGACCTCATCTCTACAATAAATCAAAAAATCAGCCGGGCGTGGTAGCGCATGCCTGTAATTCCAGCTACTTAGAAGGCTGAGGCGGAAGGCTCGCCGGAGCCCAGCAGGTCGAGGTTGCGGTGGCCGGGAGCGGCCACTGCACTCCAGTCTGGGCGACAGAGTGAGACTCCAACTCAAAAAAAAAACAAAAAACAAAATCTTCACTTGTACCCACAACTCTAAATACAATACAATATAATACAATTTTCTAATTTGCTCTCTAGATAAACTATATTTCCAAGCTAATATATATATATATTTATCAGCTACCATTTTCCGAGTTCTTACTAGGATCATACTATTTCTACATGGATTAGTTCTTCTAATCCACACAGCACCCCTCTGAAGTGATATTTCTGTATGAGGAAAACAGAGCCTAGTGAAGTTAAGTGACTGGACTGAACTCAAAACTATTGAATGGTGGAAAAAAGCTGAGATTCCATCAGTGGCAGGGTATTCCCAGAGTCTGTACTACTAACCACCTCACCTTATTGCTTCTCAGGGTATCTCAAAATGCTCTCGCCTTTCTTAGCAGGCAGAAAAGATACGCACCAATCACTGCTGCATTGGATGGTGCTGCTCCCATGAGGCACCCATCAGGTGAGGCCTTGATTTTAATTAAATCTCACAGAAGACTTCATCTATTTGAGGGACAAAAGAGTAGAGGCTTCACACAAATGATGGGTGCTGTGGGAAACCAAGGACAACTGTGCCTATGTTACAAACCCATGTGGCATGTCAAGGTTCTTAAGATTCACTGGGATTGTTTGTCAGGTTTCACAAAGCTGGAACTGGAGGGGTAAGAAAAGCTGGAAGTTGGAAAACACAGAGACACAGAAAGCTATCACCTATCTCAAGCTCCTCTAACCTTGATAGGTCTAATAGACCTATCTTTGTTTTAGAGGAAATCCTGATTCCAGTAAATGTAAGATATTTATTCCTATGGATTTCTTTGTTTTGTTTTTGAGTTGGAGTCTCACTGTCATCCAAGCTGGTTTTACATTAGCAACAGTATTGCTACGGGGAGCCTGAGACAAAGGATTTTCTGAGCCCAGGAGTTCAAGGCTGCGGTGAACTGTGATCACACCACTACACACTGCACACTGCACTCAAGCCTGAGCGACATAGTGAGACCCAGATTCAAAAAAGAATAGTTTTCAAAAGTACACTCTATTGGTAAATTAAGACACTCTTCTAGATAATGTTTGGGTTGAAAAGAAAACAAAAATAGAAAAACTATTAAAAACAGAAATATAATAACTCCATATGCCAGAATCTGTGGATTGTGGCCAGAGTGGGCTCTGAAGAAAGAAGTCTCCTCTAGCCCTACAGGGTTATGACTAAGGGATGGCTGAACAAGTTGCCCTATATAGGTCCACCCCACACTGCCATTCCCCTGAGCCTCCAGACTCCTTAAACAAGAGTGGTACCATCTAATACAGTGGCCGCTAGACATATGTGCTAAACTTAATTAAAATGGAATAAAATTTAAAATCCAGTTTCTTAGTTGCACTGGCCACATTTTAAATGCTCAATAGCCACCAGCAGTTATTGTATTGGACAACATAAATTATAGAAAATCCCTATCATTTCAGGAAATCAGTACTTCTCCAGAGTTTGCCAGGGAAATTCCAAAATGTCAATGCCGCTGACTATAGACCATCACGGAGCCCAGGTTTCAACTGGTCAACCCAGAAGACTAAATGTATCACTCCTGCTTGCTCAAACCAACATATTAAATCCAGAATCTAAGGAAAGTAAACTCACATTGATAAATGTACCTCAATTAACTCTTCAGTTTCACTTTACATAGCCAGATCCCTTTAGAATTAATTCACATGCTTGCTCCCAAACTCTGGCCAAGACTGATTGGTAAGGTCTTATAATTATTTTGGTGTGTTGACTTACTCTCCCACCTCAGACCAGGTCTTGTCCATCCTCATCTGGGATCTACTCTTGTGGTGGTCCTGGAGGTAATCAGAGAGGTGAGATGATTCCAGGTGCAGTCATCGAAAGGTGTTATGCAGAGGAAGGCTCTCCCTATCTGATGGGAAGAGGGGTTTCCTCAATTAGAAAACAGAGATCCTAGGGAATTAGAGAGTTCAAAGTTCTCAGTCTCACTAGTTTCCCCCTCCCATATCTCAGGATCCTACTTCTCCCACCAGTGCCCTTGACTTAGCATTAGAGTCTAGCAGGGACAAGCATTTAATTGGCTCTGCAACTGGATGATCCACACAACACAGTACTTGGCGTGATTCTTTACCATATTTGCCCTGAAACTGTAAAAAATTATTCTTTTACATTGGGCATAATGGTATTTTTACTTTCCACCCATCTTTTGAACTGAGCATTTAAGGTCTTTTTCATTTTTTACTCTGCATTCTCTCTTGAGCAGCATTGCCCAATATAACTTTCTGTGGCAATGAAAGTGTTCTCTTTCACTTTCCTATCATATGGGCACATAAGTACATGGGGCTATGAGCACTTGAAATGTGGCTAGTGTGACCAAGTAACTGAATTTTAAATTTTATTTAACTTTAATTAATTTTTTTCTTTTAAAGATGTGGGGTACAATTCAGGGTTAGATATACAAATGTTCATCAAGCAAGTACCCTTGTTGATGAGGTGTGCCCCTGCTTCCCCAGGCAGATTCCCACTACTGCCAATCCCACTTCTCCAACTTTAATTAATTTTAATGTAAATAACCACATGCAGTTAGTGGCTACCACATTGGACAGCATAGCCCTAAGCCACCAAAAGGAGTCAGATATCCCCAAATTTTTAGTCACTATTGCCACCATAGGACCGATTTGCCAAAGCCACTTCCTCCTTCAACTCCTTGCCCTCCACTTCCATCCATGCAATAATTATGTAGTTTTGTTGCCATTTTACATGAAAAAATTGTCTCCCGCCTTTTCTCCAGCAAGAAGGTTATCCATGCAAATGTACAAGCAACCTAGTCCTAGAATTCCATCTTGAGGACCATTCAGTTACTGTATTAATCATCCAGAATTGCACACCTATATGGGGTAAAACTCTTACATGTTACCTAAAGGAATCATTTAAAGCAATGCTGGTAGGAATGTGGAAGACCCCAGGGGTTAGTGGTGTGAAGAGCCATTAACCACACCTACACCTGAAGGCACCAGGAAGCGTGTTGACCAGGTAGCTCTAAGAGGTAGTTCTAGCCATGGGAGCTGGTCTCCTGCTGGAGTGGGACCTTCTGAGGGTGACGCAAGTAGTCACTACCACCCAAAGGAACCCAGAAACGAGTGCATTGGACCCATCTCCTGCTCACCAGCATCCTTCCTTTGCCTTCCATTAGCAAACCCAACCAGAGTATGAAGAAAGTCATTATTGCCATCCATCAAGTACAGCCTACAAGTCATAGAGGAGGGTGGATAAGAGTAGAGAGTGCTAGAGTAGCAAGCAAGATGTTCCTCTCCCTCCTTTTGGAACAACTAAGGAAACTCTGGCTAGGTGAGACCTGGACTCAGACCTTGCACTAAGTCCCCAGAGAAGTGTCACCTCTGAGCTCTTGACCAAGCCCTGGAGTGCGCAGCTGATCTCCTCTCTCCTGGAGCTACTTCCCAAGGAAATAAAATGAGGTATAAACACTGATGATGATGAAGACAATGGGGATAATTAAGCAACCAAAGGGGGACAGATGAAAAGGTGTTTTTGAAAAAACCTTGAACTAAAGCATAGGAATGGGCAATCTTCCATGTCTAAGGATGATTCTCACTAATTTTGTTCCCTCTCTGTGATAAACTCTTATCACTGTAATCCTCTAAAATACATTCTACACATTCCTCAGCATGACATTCTCTAGTTCTAAAGAACTCTTTAATGTATTTTTTATTCTGTGTGTGTGCACGTGTGTGTGTATACCACACTTTTAACTGTGTTGTAAGCTCTATGAGGACAAGATTACATCACCACAGCTAGTAAACTCATGTCTACTAGATTACTGAGGATCTTTTTGCTCACTCTGGCATTTCGTGCCATACAAGGCAAGGACTGTGCCTGGGGTCCTTAGGAAAGGTGGCAGGAAGGCAGCCTGGGTCATCTCACTGCAGAGCAGCCAGGCCATGAAGGACTCCTGGGCTCCCGTGGTCAGGCTGAGTTGTCCCCGTGAAGCAGCTTTCCGGGTACTCTGTGTCCAGACTCTGGAGCTGTCTGGCAGTCCTGCTAATCATTCACCACCTTTGGCTTCTTGCTCGGCTGCTCATGGGCAGTGTCTGGATGGGATGGGCGATTCCTATCTTCAAAGTGCTAGGATCAGGATGCTCATGTTTTAATGATCAACGCGGAGCCTTGATGCCTGGCCAAGGCAGGGAACCGAGCATCCCAGATGGACCTTAAGTGGGGCTCCTTGTCCTGCATCTGTGTCACTCTCAATCTCCCATTGCTTTGAAGAAGGGCTGCTGTTGAGTCTCCCTCCTCTTCTGACTACTAGTGCCCACCCTACAGCTGCCAGGAATAGCTGACAGTGTGAGTGTGGAGCTAGAATAAGTTCTGCTGTCTCCACCTCACAGAGACCACAGCCCTGAGGTCCTAGAAGCAACATTCAGAGTGACCAGTCAGCTCTTCATCGGGCCAGCAGACCACAGGTGCCCCAGACTAGCCCTGCTGATACTCAGAGAAGTAAAGGATTCTGTGCTTCTCCCGGAGCAAATGTGGGAACCAAGGAGAGTCCCCAGGTTGTCTCCTCCCCGATTCACTTCAGAAATGTCATTCTCAGAGTGTCCCCTTGACTCTCCTATCTCTGGGCATTCAGCTGGACAGTGATTTTCACGAATATGAGCAATTCACCAAAAGGGAGAAAAGAACACATTCACTTCTGTGGAACGGCATGCCTAACTTTATTTCCACTTTAGGGAAATTAAGTCTAACTCTCACTTGTTAAGATAAGGGTTTGACATTCAGCAAATCAAGAGGGAACTAGAAGTAGACACCAGACTCTGACTGCCAGCCAGTATATTTCCCAAATTCCCATGCTGCCCCTGAAAACTGTCTCTACACCTCAGTGGTAGAGGGCTCAGAGGCAGTGTGGTGCTCATGTAACCTCTCCTCCTCCCTACTGGGAGCACTGTCAGCACACAGGTGCTGCCTCTCTGCCCCACAGCTTCGCTTGTAGCCAGAGCACAGGTGAACGTGCAGAGGGCTGAAGTCAGCAAGATACGTGTTCTGTGATAAGCTCCCTCTCCCCGCAGCACACCTGTCTCCCTCAGAGAAACTCCTGCTCCACATACCCTCTGCAGTAAACCCAGAAGCATTTGCAGGCCCAGCGATGCCTCACGTCCCCGGCACCTCATTCTCTGCCATCACCTCTCCCTATGCTCAGCTGCCTATTGCCAATACCTAGAACTCAGACTTCATAGGTACCTTAGACACTCATCAAGCAAAAATTGAGACATGAAGCTGATGGGCTATTTGCCATGAAAATTCAAATGGTTCACACTGGCTCACTGGAGTCATGCCTCTCCATACTGTCTACATTGTCAGGACCACGTCAAATTCCTTGTGTCAGTTAGGGATGGACCGTGGAGGCACAGTGATATGGGATATGGATTTCTTATCGAAAGTAGGCCTAGCCGGGCTCAGTGGCTCAGCCTATAATCCCGCGCTTTGGGAGGCTGAGATGAGTGGATTGCCTGAGCCCGCGGGTTC
>NW_007260523.1:187005-192740 GCF_000164805.1 Carlito syrichta | reverse complement strand
CGACAGAGTGAGACTCCAACTCAAAAAAAAAAAAAAAGAAAGTAGGCCTTATACATTTGGGGGATCTGGTGACAAACTGTGGAAGGCTGCTGCCTCTCTGCTGTGTGGGGGGCCTGTGGTCATGTGAGGTCAATGTGACAGTGGTCAGGAAGAAATCCATTATATGAAGACAGGAAGAGCAGGGACAAATGGAAACCTACAGGACAAACTGGAGCCTGTGTCATCCTCTCCCCACCTCATATCTCCAAGGCAGGCAACCTGCAGGAGAAGCCAGTGCCCTTCACACTACGAGAAGCTGGGGTACTGTAGGCTGGCTGCTATTCACACTCAGGAAGTAAGCAAGTAGATCGTAACACAGTGTGTGAGCCCCAGCGTGTCTGGCACCCTACATCTTCAGAGAGTGCTTTGGTTGCTGCTTTCCTTCTACCTTCATGTAAATTCCACTTGTAGCCAACTCTAACTTGCAACCATAGAAGTAAGGACATTCTAGGAAATATGGTGCAAGCTCATTTATGCTTACAGACTGCATAATCAGGAAGGCCCCTAAAATCAATATCTAAAGGCTTTTCAGATTCATCTAACGGAAGTGGAGATAACGGAAGTGGCAGTTGGGTAATGTGAAAGGGTAAGAGAAGGGCATGATGGGACCTTTCTTAGTGGCCAAGATGTGTCTATCACAGAAAGAGATAGGTGCTAATTATTATATGATCATATATCTAAATTTTCATGAGTATGTATCCATGCATGTAAATGTTTCACTTTAGATTGGATCAAAGTGATGTCTGAGAAGGACTGATGCACCCTCAATGGTTTGTGATTGCCTGGGCTTTCTCTGGATACCTCTGCAACCCATTTCCTCTTTCTTCTCCTCTTCTCCACTGAACCCTCTCTTCTGTATACGTTGTGCCCTCCTAGGAATAGAAAAGATGTGTCAGGCTGTGGAAAATATCCTATAGACAAGAGGACAAGAGGAAGGAACCCATGGGACGTAGAGGCAAGTGTGACCAGAAACGTCACAAGAGCTGTAAGAGGATCCCCCTGAAAGCTCATTCATCAGCTTCCTTCTTTGGCAGGAACCAGTTTGTTCCCAGTGTACCAGATTGGAATGGAACAATAAGGCTATATTCCACCAAATGAGTAGGATTGTCTTGAGAAACATGGGTGGAGGGGGCAGTGGGTGGAGTGAGATTATAAAAGTAGGTGACAGGCAGTTCTTTCCAAAGCCAGAACCTGAATTGGCCTAAGAAATTGTGGTCATGCCTGGGTTTTGTGCTTCTCTCCTTCATTAGACAGATTTGTAGTTCTAATGGGAAACTTTGTCGGTCACGTATATCCAGGGCTATTTCTGTTCTTAAGTGGACTGTGTCAGGCCATAGCAGTCTTCAAGGCCATGATACTCATAGACTCTCTCCTGTATCCTTCATGTCCTCCCAGGGATAAGGGAAGATGTGTCAGGCTGTGGAAAATATCCTATGGAGGTTTGTCGAAGGTGGTGGCTGGCTCTCTTCTAGTAGTTTATGTGTTCCTTGTTCATGATGATGGCCTGGCGCTGATGAACAACCAGACGGCTCCAAAATTCATGCATCCCAAAGAATGGCAGCACCTCACCATGTTCATCCTCCTCATTCTCAACGGCTGTGTAGAGTTCTTGAGCAGGAATGTGCTGCCTCAGAGGTGTGTGGTCCTAGAGAAAGGTACCCTGGTCCTGATCTACTATGAGCTCCTGCTGCTGTTTGTGTCACACGTTAAATACTCAGAAGGGATAGAGCTGCAAGTCCATTCTCTGCTCATCTTGGTGGTGTTCCTGCTGATGTTGGTGTTGGTCGCTGAGCTGTGGGCTCCTGACACATGTCACATCTGGCTGATTGAGACCTTCCTGCTTCTGATGATGGGCTCCTGGCTGATGCAGGCAGGTTTTACTTTATACAGACCTCTCTCGGGCTACCCTTGGAAGGATGATGACACCAGTGACATCATGTTTGTCACCACCTTCTTCTGCTGGCATGTGTTGGCCAATGCCTCCTGCCTGTTGGGAATCTATGGTTTCTCTTGCTTTTGGTATCGTGGTTACGGTCCCAGCTTGAAGCTGATGGGGTCCAAAGAGGTTTCACATTACACCAGCACTCCAGGACGCCTCTACAAGTCTCTGCAGGAAGTGGAGCCGTCAGAGAGAGAGGACCAGGCTCTCCTACTTTCAAATAGCTCCCTCTGAGACAGAGCCCACCTTGTCTGGCACATAGTCCACCCCATCTTCCTCCCATGGTTTCCTCAATGAAGGCAATGGCCTGCAGGACAGCAGTTGTCCCTGTCCCTGGTTAATGTGAGATAGGGAAAGAGAAAGCTGAAAAAGGAATAGGGATGGGATTATGTGGATGAGGGGAAGTGGGAGTGGAGGAAGAGGCCCAAGGAAGTAGTAACACGGCCAAGAAAGAGACATGCTGGGAAGAAAATAATAGAAGGAAGGCCATTGAAAGGAGGATGGTCGAGTCCAGCAGCGATGCCATCACCAGCTTCCTGGCCACTTTTGTCCTTGAGGAATAAAGACTTCTGACAAATCAAAAATGAAGTGGTGGGTATTTCTGTTAGCTAACTAAAGTGACACCACCATGTGGAAACTTGGTTTAAATTGTAAAACTCATATATATATATATATATACACACACACACACACACACACACACACACACACACACACACACTCGAGATGGATTAACACAGTTTCAAATTTTTCACATAAAGTGAGAATTAAAACTTTTCCTATCACACAGTTTTCAGGTTTCCATAAAGCAACTATTTACTAAATGACACCACATTTCTTAGCCCTGGCTCTAATATAGCCGAAACAAAGTGTTTTGCCATTATTCGAATTAAAACTTACCCCACCAGCAATTTACTAGATTCCAATTTACTATACTCTACATCTGAATTTTGCCAAACAACCCTCTCTATGAAACCGACCACCAGTCACATTTTTACCACATGGTGTTATTATATACCCAGCATTAAATCCCCATTGCAATGCTGCCTCCAAGAAGTCCTCCTCTAGAAAATTCTCACAGACTCCTCAGGCCTAAAACTCTTCACC
This sequence comes from Carlito syrichta, assembly GCF_000164805.1. Classification (NCBI taxonomy): domain Eukaryota; kingdom Metazoa; phylum Chordata; class Mammalia; order Primates; family Tarsiidae; genus Carlito; species Carlito syrichta. The sequence goes on along the minus strand of NW_007260523.1, from coordinate 189,655 downwards.
TAAGTCTGCTTTGCTGTTTTGCCAATGCCGCCGATACATTCTTCTTGGTTCTGTTTCTCATATTGTTCCCCCTGGGGAGGTTTTGCCTCACCAACTGCAGGGTAGGCTCCTTAAGAGCAGGGAATTTATCCTATACTGGTTAGCTAATTTCCTCTGCATGTTCAAGGTGGATATAACATTAAAATTGAATTAAGTTAAACTCTCATTAACTTCCAGAGTCTCCCTTTCCTGCCTCTTCTAAATGTCCTGTCCGACTGCTCTGTGGACTGTCAAGAGAAGAATCCATGGTCTAAAGCCTGAACTGTTTAAGCAGTGGGTCCATGTATAAAATAAACCCCACTGACCTGTTTAGAATTATTCACCCTGTATACTGTTGTTTATTGTATCTGTATAAGGTATGCTCCATTGGCTTTCTAGAAGTCTCCACTTTACATAGGAAAAAACAAAAACTCCAACAGGTGAATTTGCCCAAAGAGTCACAGCTGGCCAGGGACAGGGCAGGGACCAATGCTGGTAGAACTGAAAGTCATGCCCCTGCTTCTGTTGTCTGGGCTCCAGTGACTTCTCTGTAGAGAAAGGGGAGTGTGACTGATTCAGAAAATGAGATGGGAAGAAAACAGGCAGCAAGGAGATTGTGTAGTTTTTCTTAGGCCTCCTAAAGAGTATGTGCATGTCATCGCTTCTGTCTGTCCCTCAGCATACCCTACGTGTGCAGAGGCTGGTGAGTTTTCACGCTCCTGGGCACAGGTCAGAACGGAGCCTTGGACAAGATACTTCTAATCCTTCTCATTTCTCTCTCTTTTTTTTTAATCAATATTTTTTATTATGATATTGTGGGGTACAGTTAAGGGTTAGGTATACAAATATGCTTCGTTCAGGCATCCTTGTTGATACGAGGTGTCTCCCCATCATTTCTCTTGTTAGTTCTCTTCCTGGGCTCTTTTCCATTATTGGTCATCTGGGCCCCCATTTTTTATTGTCATTCTTGGTAAATGCTGAAGAAACCCAGAAAAATCATGGTAAATGCTGAAGAAACCCAGACAATATTTTCTCATTGCTCTTAACAAGTCATTTGTACCCTGGTTCTATTTTATTTATTCATTTATTGTTGTAGACTCAGTACAACAGTCAGTGTTTCCCAGGCTGGAGTGCAGTGGTGCGAGATTATAGAACTTCTGGACTCAAGCAATTCTCCTGTCTCAGTCTCCCAAGTAGCTGGGTTTATATGCACTCATGACCATGACCAGCTTTTTTTTTTTTTTTTTTTAAATAGAGACAGGGACCTCGCTATGTTCCCCAGACGAGTCTCGAACTCCTGACCTCCCATGTTCTTCCCACCTTGGCCTCCCAAAGTCAAGGGTGAGTCACTGCCTGGCTCGTACCGTAGTTCTAAACTGCTAAGTAAATCTCTGATAATCCATGAATTTCTCACAACATAATAACTCATAAAATATGTCTTGCAGGTCATATACTTGCATTTATAGAAACATTTATATTAAATGCACTCCCTTTTACTAAAGAAAATATCTAATATAATTTTCACAAAATTCAGCAAACCCATTCTAAAGTATATCTGGGTGAGAAACACTGAAATAGCAGGGTGCAGTGGCTCATACCTGTAATCCTAGCACTTTGGGAGGCTGAGGTAGAAGGACTTCTTGAATCCAGGAGTTTAAGACCAGTCTGGGCAACATACTAAGGCCTCATCTCTTTAAAAAAAAAAAAAAAAAGGTATTAAAAACAAACAGGTCTGGCATGATGGCTCACGCCTGAAATCCCAGCACTTTGGGAGGTGAAGGCAAGAGGACTGCCTGAGTCCAGGGATTCAAGACCAGCTCGAGCAACTTCATGAGACCTCGTTTCTACAATAAATCAAAAGGATTAGCTGGATGTGATGCACATGCCTGTAGTTCCAGCTACTTGGAATGCTGAGGTGGAAGGATCGCCTGAGCCTAGCAGGTCAAGGCTGTGGTGGCTGTGAGCGTGCCACTGCACTCCGGCCTGAGTGACAGAGTGAGACTTCGACTCAAAAAACAAAAACAAAACACGGAGATAAGCCCAGGACTTTCTTTTTCCCAGCAGAAAAACATGAGGAAGAAACTGCTTTGCCAGCTTCCATACTGCATTATGAAATCAATTCAAGAACTAAGTATATGGTGTAGGAGCAAGCAAGTGACACAGGCTGGTAAACCAACACAGTGTTGTGTAACAGAGGCTGCAGAAACAGAAAGATGAGATGTGAGTCTCAAGTACACAGTAGGAATGGGCTCTTCAAGTAATGTGAGAAATAAGTGGCTCTTTATTTGGAAAATATCAAGAAACACAAAACAGAACTTAGTCTCCAGGTGTAGGCAACACCGGTTCCTGTCTGAAGCTTGGATAGGGAAGCTGTTCCACGCCTCTCTCTAATCTTTCGGTGGCTGCTGGCTGTCTTTGGCGGTCCTTGGCTTGTAGCTGCATCACACTGGACTTTGCCTCCATTTCATAGCCTTCTCCTCTGTGTATCTCTGTGCCTGGCATCTGTTTTTTTCTTATAAGAACACTTGTCGGCTGGGCGTGGTGGCTCAGCCTGTAATCCCACGCTTTGGGAGGCCGAGGCTAGTGGATTGCCTGAGCCCGCGGGCTCGGGACTCGCCCGGGCAACTTTGGC
>NW_007260523.1:171134-186847 GCF_000164805.1 Carlito syrichta | reverse complement strand
GACCCCTGCACTCCAGTCTGGGTGACAGAGTGAGACTCCAACTCAAAAAAAAAAAAAAAAGAACACTTGTCAGGCTGGGCTCGGTGCCTCAGCCTATAATCCTAGCACTTTGGGAGGCTGAGGCGAGTGGATTCCCTGAGCCCGTAGGTTCGAGACCCGCCTGGGCAACTTGGCCAGACCTCATCTCTACAATAAATCAAAAATTAGCCGGATGTGGTAGCACGTGCCTGTAGTTCCCACTACTTGGAAGGATGAGACCAAAGTATTGCTGGAGCCCGGCAGGTAGATGCTGGGATGGCCGTGAGCGTGCCATTGCACTCCAGTCTGGGTAACGGAGTGAGACTCCAACTCAAAAAAAAAGAGAGAACACTTGTCAGGCTGGGTGTGGTGGCTCATGCCAGTAATCTCAGCACTTTGGGAGGCCAAGGATAGAGGATTGTTTGAGTCCAGGAGTTCAAGACCAGCCAGGGCAACATAGTGAAGCCTCCCTTGTCTCTGCATACAATAAAAAAATTAGTTGGGCATGGTGACACATGCCTGTAGTCCCAGCTACTTGGGAGGCTGAGATGGAAGGATTGCCTGAGCCCAGGAGGTGGAGGCTGCAATGAGCTGTGATAATGCCACTGCACTTCAACCTGGGTGACAGAGTGGAAACCCTGATTCAAAAAAAAAAGAGGATTCGTGAATGGATTTAGGGCCCACCCTAAATCCAGGATGGTCTCATCTTGAGGTCCTTAACTTATTTATATCTGCAAAGACCCTTTTTCCAAATAAGGTAACATCCTCAGGTTCTAGGGGTTAGGACTTGGCCTGTCTTTGTGGGGCTACCATTCAATTCACTACACCATCCTTGGAAATACCAGAAAATTCTCCTGTCTCATGTTCCTTGGTGCCTAGAGGCAGTGACAGATCCTATTTTTATTCAACAATCCCTTGTGGTCACCTTATACTCTGCCCACATCTATATAAGTAGTACTTCCATTAATCCCTCTTTGATCTATTCCACTTGGGGCTTCCATCTGTTTTTCTTTGGGAGTCTACCTGGAACACCAGTGGAAAAGTTGCACAACAGGCCAGAGGCTTAAAAAGAATTTACCCCCAGATGTTGGGGAGAATGACAAGAAACAACTTTCACAAAAGTTTCACAGAAGTGAAGATCCAATGAAGGAGACTAATTTGTAAATATGTATGGTTAATAAATTAAGAGGCCGGGCGCCGTGGCTCATGCCTGTAATCCCAGCACTTTGGGAGGCCAAGGCGAGAGGACTGCCTGAGCCCATTGGTTCGAGACCAGCCTGAGCAACTTATCAAGATCTCATCTCTACAATAAATAAAAAAAAATTAGCTGGACAATGGTGGCGCGTGCCTGTGGTTCCAGCTACTTGGAAGGCTGAGGCGGAAGGATCGCCGGAGCCCAGCAGGTCGAGGCTGCGGTAGCCGTGAGCATGCCACTGCACTCCAACCTGGGTAACAAAGTGAGACTCCAACTCAAAAATAAAAATAAAATAAAAATAATAAAAATACCTTATCTAATTAATGAATTATTTAATTAAGGAGATTTTCCACATCCAATCAAAATGACCAAGGGTCCATTTTCCATGGGTAAGGAATCCAATATGGGCTAGCTGAGTCCTCTGCTCTAGAGGCTGCGCTCTGCTCCCTGCCACATGGCTCCCATAGTTAACTCACAACTTGGCTGTGAGCTTTCTTCTAGGCCAGCAAGAATGAATCCTTGACGATTCACCTTCTTTTGTTTTTTGTTAGTTGGTTTGTTTTTGTTTTGTTTTTGTAGAGATGAGGTTGATATGTTCCCCGGGCTGGTATTGAACTCCTGGGCTCAAGCAATCCTTCTGCCTCAGCCTCCCAGAGTACTGGGATTATAGGTGTGAGCCACCACACCTCCCTATTTGTTATAAAACAGTAAGAAACTAATGTAGGTGGTATTAAATTTTAGCAAAGGTTTATCCAGCACTGTACCACACTGAGACAAGTAGCCCTGTTACTGGAAGATTGAATCCAGAAAGAGGCAGGGGTCCTATTTAGAAAAAGAAGCTTCGGGACCCTTGGGTTTTTGTGCTCTGGATCTACAGTTATAGGGAAGCCTTTGTGAGTTTAGTTTCCTGGGCTTCAGAAAGCAGGCGGCTTAGACAGAGCACATCGGTATTTTAGACATGAGATACTGAAGGCAGAGGAGGGAACTGGGTGGGAGTAATCTGTCTAATCCTTCAGGTAGTTTGTCAAAGTTGATGGTCAGGAGTTGAATTGATATGGCCATTATGCAGACATGCTAGATGGCCTATACTAATTTTACCCGATTTAAACAGATAAACCTTTAACCCTTACTGGTTTAACACAGCAGAAGGATATTCATTCACACACATAAAGTGGAATGCCAGCATTCTAGCTGGCAGGCAGCCTTCCACATGGTCTTTCAGAAGCCAGGCACCTCCCGTTCCATGACTTTGCTCTTGTGCTGGCCTTCCAGCTGTCCATGTTCTGCCAGCAGATATGGAAAAATAAATGGAGAGAAATAGGATGAAGGTTTCCATGGGCTATGCCTCGACGTTGTATATGAAACTTCCACACACAATCCATTGCCTCAAACTCATCCACTGGGAGACCAGGAAATGTAGTTCCTGTCTGGATGGCCCCTTCCTAGCAACTGCTTTATCCTATGGGAGGTGGGTGAGAATCTTTGTTGCTAGATAGCTGTCTTTTCCACATGGAATTTGACATTTAGAGAGGGGCTCCCAAATTACGGAATTAAGAATCCTGAGCAAAATGGAGCAAAGGCTAAATCCTAAGGTGGGGACATGTGTTCTGGTTTGAAAGAGGAATGATCTATGAAAAAACAGACTCAGGGAGCTTGGGTCTGTCTTCAGCCATGGGACTGAGTTCACAGCACAGTCAGAGGAGATATGGGAATACAGATACAGGGAAAGTACGTGCCTCCACCTCACCAAAGATACCAGAAGAAAAAGGAATCTGCAGCTGCTGTAATGTGATTGCTGAAAAGGATCTGAAATCAATGATACAAACAGTAGAACTAAACCATGGTGATGCAATGAGGTACTAGGCTCACATATACAAAATTTTGAAGATAAAAATTATGAGCTGTTGTCCAAAGTAAAATCAAGGATATACGTCTTTTGAACAAAGAAAGTACAATGTTGTTCCCATTTCTTGTAAGTCTCGTTTTGGTAAATTACTGACAAACTCCAAGGCTTAATTGCCCTTACTTGAAATACAATAAAGGTCTGGAACATGAATAGGTAGATGAGCTGTCTCTGAGCTTGGGCTGGACCCACTTTCTGTGTGACCCTCTCGAGCCTTCAGTCATCTGGCCTCTCCCACCTTGTATTTGACCTTGTAGCAGGTGAGATGGAAGCATTTTTGATAACGATGATGATGACAACCACGATGATAACGATGCCCCTCCTAAGTAGAAATAAGTTTAATTAAAATGTGCTTTTGGAGAGTACCATATTAAAGCCCCACGGTCATCAAGACACCTATAGTGGGGCTCTCTACTTGTCTTTTCTGACCAAACGTCTACCTCTTCAATGCACTGCTCCATTCACTAAAGCTCTAAAATGCATATTTCCCTCAACATGTCCTTCTGTCCTGTCCAAATCTGTACAATCCAACATGGTAGCCATCAATCACATGAGGTAGTGAGCACTTGTCAAATGGCTTGTGTGACTTGAAATGGGCGGTGAGTGTAAGATGTACTCTGGAGTTTGAAGACTCTGTATAAAGTAAGGAATGTAAAAGATTTCATAATATTTATACGAATTATCTGTTGAGATATTTTGGGTATACTGGGCTAAATATGATATCTCATTAATTATTCCTTTTTTATACTTTAATGTGGCTGTTGGAAAATTTAAATTTACATTTGACTTCTAGGCAGAAGAAGTAGTCTGCAAGGTGCTCTAATGTGCCTGCTGTGTGTGTGTGTACAGGTGTTGTGCCTTCAACTACATTGTAAACTCTCTGAGGGTAAGAACTATGTCATCTACCTCCTGATGCCCTGAGGCACACACAAGATCCACAGCAGAGAGTCAATTCATGTTTACTGGATTCCCGAGGACTTTCTTGCTCACTCTGGCATTTCATGACGCTGGACAAGGGGCCATGGCTGTGCCTGAGGCCCCTGGGGAATGCAGGGCAGTGGATGGGAGGAAGGACTGGGGGGAGGGGTGCTCTCACCACAAAGCAGCCAGGCCATGAAGGACTCCTGGGCTCCTGTGGTCAGGCTGAGTTGTCCCCGTGAAGCAGCTTTCCGGGTACTCTGTGTCCAGACTCTGGAGCTGTCTGGCAGTCCTGCTAATCATTCACCACCTTTGGCTTCTTGCTCGGCTGCTCGTGGGCAGTGTCCGGATGGGATGGGAGATTCCTATCTTCAAAGTGCTAGGATCAGGATGCTCATGTTTTAATGATCAACGTGGAGCCTTGATGCCTGGCCAAGGCAGGGGACTGAGCATCCCAAATGAACCGTAAGTGGGGCTTCTTGTCCTGCATCTGTGCTACTCTCAACCTCTCATTGCTTTGAGGCAGGTCTGCTGTTGAGTCTCCCTCCTCTTCTGACCACTGGTGCCCAGCCCACAGCTGTCAGGAACAGCTGGCGACGTGAGTGTGGAGCTGAAATAAGCTCTGCTGCCTCCACCTCACGGGGACCGTAGCCCTGAGGTCCTGAGAGTGACCAATTAGCTCTTCCATGGGCCTGCAGACCACAGGTGCCCTTGCCCGACCTTGCTGATACTTAGAGAAGTAAAGGACTCTGCTTCTCCCAGAGCAAATGTGGGAACCAAGGAGAGTCCCCAGGTTGTCTCCCCCCTGATTCACTTCAGAAGGGTCACTCTCAGAGTGTCGCCTTGACTCTCCTACCGCTGGGCATTCAGCTGGACAGTGATTTCCACAAATGTGGGCAAGTCACCAAAAAGGAGAAAGGAACAGGAGATATACATGCTCACTTCTGTGGAACAGCATGCATGTCTATTTATTTCCTCTTTAGGGAAATTAAGTTCAACACTCACTTGTGAAGATAAGGGTATGGCATTCAGCAAATCAAGAGGGAATTAGAAATAGACTCCATATTCTAACTTCCAGGCAGTGTATTTCCCAATTCCTCAAGCTGCCTCTGAAAACTCTCTACACCTCGGTGGTGACAATGGTCACCTCCAGGGTGTAGGATGACAGATGATTTTCAATATTCTTAGTTTTGCTTATATAGTTTATCTAATTTTTCTATAATGACTACACATTAATTCTAGAAAAAACACTGGAAATCTAAAAGTACCCAGATTCTTTAAGAAAGCAGAATTAAGCTGTTTTTCTTTATTGATTTCTTTTTTTTTTTTTTTTTTTTTGAGTTGGAGTCTCACTCTGTTGCTCAGGCTGGAGTGCCATGGCACACTCACGGCCACTCCAGTGTTGATCTGCTGAACTTGGGCTATCCTTCCGCCTCAGCCTCTCAGCCTTCCAAGTAGCCAGAACTACAGGCGCATGCTACCACACACGGTTAATTTTTGATTTAGAGACGCGGTCTCACCAAGTTGCCCAGGCTGGTCTCTAACCTGCAGGCTCAGGCAATCCACTCGCCTTGGCCTCCCAAAGTATTGGGATTACAGGCTGAGCCACCAAGCCCGGCCTAAGTTATGTTTTTCTAACTTACCTTCACACTCAAGTCCCCAGCTCAACAGGCTTCCCAATGGCAAGATGCTATCTCAATTATCACCAACTCCACAGCAGAGAGATATATTTTTCTGGCATTAAGTGGCATTAGGTATAAATACTTGGATGGAAGAGAAGGCTCAGAGGCAGTGCGGTGCCCTGGGTGTAACCTCTCCTCCTCCTCACTGGGGGCGCTGTCAGCACACAGGTGCTGCCTCTCTGCCCCACAGCATCTCTTGTAGTCTGAACACAGGTGGTTGTACAGAAGACATCAGCCAGGTTCGTGTTCTGTGATGAGCTCCCTCTTCCATCAGCACACCTCTCACCCTCAGAGAAACTCCTATTCCACGTACCCTCTGCAGTAAACCCAGAAGCATCAGCGGGCCCAGCGGCAATGCCTCATGTCCCCTGTACCTTAGTCTCTGCCATCACCTCTCCCTATGCTCAGCTGCCTGTTGCCCAATACCTAGAACTGGGACCTCATAGGTGCTTTAGACACCTGTCAAGTAAAAATTGAGACATTTCCCATAAAAATACAAATGGTGGCCAGGTTCGGTGGCTCAGCCTGTAATCCCAGCACTTTGGGAGGCCAAGGCGAGTGGATTACCTGAGCCTGCAGGTTCGAGACCTGCCTGGGCAACTTGGCGAGACCTCGTCTCTACAATAAATCAGAAATTAGCCGGGCGTGGTAGCACACGCCTGTAGCTCCTGCTACTTGGAAAGCTGAGGCGGAAGGCTCGCTGGAGCCCAGCAGGTCAAGGCTGCCGTGGCCGGGAGTGTGTCACTGCACTCCAGTCTGGGCGACAGAGACAGACTCCAACTAAAAAAAAAGAAAAAAAAGAAAATACAAATGGTTAGCATCGGCTCACTGGAGTCATGCCTCTTCATGCTGTCTACATTGTCAGGACCACATCTTAATCCCTTGTGTCAGTTAGGGATGGACCGTGGAGACCCTGTGATATGGGATATGGATTTCTTGTCAAAAGTAGACCTTACACATTTGTAGGATCTGGTGACAAACTATGGAAGGTTGATGCCTCCCTGCGGTGTGAGGAGCCTGAGGTCATGTGAGGCAGCAGCTAGGAAGCAATCCTAACTTGAAAGAAGAAATCCAGCCGGGCTCGGTGGCTCAGCCTGTAATCCTGCGCCTTTGGAGGCTGAGGTGAGTAGACTGCCTGAGCCTGCGGGTTCGAGACCTGCCTGGGCAGCGAGACCTCATCTCTACAATAAATCAAAAAAAAATCAGCCAGGCGTGGTAGCACGTGCCTGTAATTGCGGCTACTCGGAAGGCTGAGGCGGAAGGATCGCCGGAGCCCAGCAGGTTGAGGCTGCAGTGGCTGGGAGTGGCCACTGCACTCCAGTCTGGGCGACAGAGTGAGACTCCAACTCAAAAAACAAAAACAAAAAAAAGAAGAAATCCATTACTGAAGGAGGGAAGAGGAGGGGCAAATGGAAACTCACAGGACAAATTGGAGCCTGTGGTCATCCTCTTCCTACCTCATGTCTTCATGGCAGGTAACCTGCAGGAGAAGCCATTGCCCTTTACACTACGAGAAGGTGGGGGAGCTCTAGGCCTGGCTGCTGCTCACACCCAGCAAGTGAGCAAGCAAATCATGACACAGTGTGTGAGCCCCAACGTGTTTGGCACCCTATACTGTAAGAAGGAACAAAGAGAACAAAGAAAGAAGTGTACGGGGGGAAAGCAGGAATAGCTCTAACCTTGAGGCAGGCATTACTCCTTTCCTGGAAACTTTCTCTGCAGACATTACGCACTTGATTGTACCCTTATCTGCCGCACCTGCATAACCAGCTACATCTGCTTCTGTAAACTTGCTTGCTTGCCCATGCCTCCAGAATGTTGTGATAGGAACCCTGGGAAGCCCCAAGTTCTATCTTTAGCCCACCAGGATATAAATCTAAACTATTTAAGACAGCCCTGTGTTGCAGCTCAAAGCTCCCTGCAAGCGGCTGCTGGCCAGTAAGAGCCTTGACTAATAAACCTCTCCTTTGCTAATTTGAGTCGGTGGGCCATCATTTAATCGCTCAGACCCTACTTCAATACCTTCCAAGCATTCTTAGATTGCTGCTTCCCTTCCACCTTCAGAGCCTCCTGTAAATTCCACCTATGGCCAACACCAACCTGCAGCCTTATAGGGAAGGACATTCTGGGAGTTGTGGTTCAAGCTTCAGTACCCTGACAGACTACAAAAACACTACAGCTCTTAAAATCAACATCACAGTTTGACCTTCAGATTTATCTACTGGTCAGTAGAGATTGTGAAGTTGTGGTGATTGGAGAGTGTGAGAGAGGAAGGGGAGGACATGAAGGGAGTTTTGTGGTCTCAAGATGTGTCTATCAAAAAAAAAAAGAAAGAAAAGAAAAGCCAGGTGAATGCTAAGTAAGTATTATATAATCATGTATCTAAATTTTCATAAGTCTGTATCCAAAAGGAAAATATTTACAACTGGATCGAAGTGATGTCTGAGAAGGACTGAAGCACCCTGAAGAGTTTATGAGTGCCCAGCCTTAATCTGGATACATCTACAACTCACTCCCTTTTTCTCTTCTCTTGTCTTCTGAGCAGGGGCATAGCAAGAGGAAGGAAGCCCTGGGAGGTAGGGACACATCTCAAGGGCTGTAAGAGGAGCCCCCTGAAAGTCTATTCACCAGCTTCCTTCTTTGGCAGAAGCCAGTTTGTTCCCAAAGTAATGGAGCAATAAGGCCATATTCCGCCAAATGTGTGGGCTTTCTTGAGAAACATTTCCTCTCTGTCGGAGAGCAGTGGGTGGGGTGAGATGATAAAAGTAGGTGACAGGCAGTTCTTTCCAAAGCCAGAATTTGAAGTGGTACCAGAAGGCGTAGCTGTGTCTGAGTCTCACCCTTCTCTTCTTCATTGGACAGATCTGTAGTTCAATGGGAACCTTTATTGGTCATGTGTATCCAGGGCTCTTTCTGTTCTTTTATGGACTGTATCAGGCAATAGTGGTCTCCAAAGCCATAATATTCAGTGACTCTCTCCTGTATCCTTCGTGCCCTTCCAGGAATAAGGGAAGATGTGCCAGGCTGTGGAAAATATCCTATGAAGGTTCGTTGAAGATGGTGGTTGGCTCCCTCTTGATAGCTTATGAGGTCAGCAGCATTGAAGGAGGATTGAGACTGATGAACAGAGAGCTACCACCAAGGTTTATGTACCCCAAAGAGTGGCAGCACCTCACCATGTTCACCCTCCTCACCCTCATCGGCTGTGTAGACGTCGTGAGCAAGAATGTGCTGGCTCAGAGGTGTGTGGCCCTAGAGAAAGGTATCCTGGTCCTTTCCTTCTATGAGCTCCTGCTGCTGCTGGTAACACACGTTAAGGGCTCAGAAGGGGTAGAGCTGCAAGTTCATGCTCTGCTCATCTTGGTGGTGTTCCTGCTGACGCTGGTGTTGGCTGCCGAGCTGTGGGCTCCCGACACGTGTCACCTCTGGCTGATTGAGACCTTTCTGTTTCTGATAATGGGCTCCTGGCTGATACAGGCAGGCTTTATTCTATACAGACCTCTCTCGGGCTACCCTTGGCAGGATGATGACACCAATGACATCATGTTTGTCACCACCTTCTTCTGCTGGCATGTGTTGGTCGATGCCTCCTGCCTGTTGGGAATTTATGGCTTCTCTTCCTTTTGGTACCGTTGTTACGGTCCCAGCTTGAGGCTGATGGGGTCCAAAGAGGCTCCACATCACACCAGCGCTCCAGGACACCTCTACAAGTTGCTGCAGGAAGTGGAGCCGTCAGAGAGAGAGGACCAGGTTCTCCTCCTTTCAAAGAATTCCCTCTGAGACAGGGCTCACCTTGACTAGCACTTAATCCACACCATCCTGTGGCTTCCTCAGCCATGGGTATGGCGCCCTCCCTGGTCCCCAGTGTGGCCTGAAGGGCAACAGCTGGCCCCAATGTTGTCCCTGTCCCTGAGCCTCTAAGCACGGAGGAGAAAAGGAGGAATGAGGGACTTGAGAAAGAAATGCTGATTGGATTTGGGGGGAGGGAGGGAAGAAGACCTGGAAAATAGATCAGTGTGCAAGAAAGCTATGGGGGAAGAGAAGGAAGTGTTTTGAAGGGAGGAGAACAGAGTCCAGAAGCTATGCAGTCACCAGCTGTGTCTCCAGGCACAAGGGGTTGCCTTTACCTGAGAGAATAAAGATTTCTCATAACTCAAAAATGGCATTCAAGGCTCATCCTGATAAAGAAAAGTGGGTAATTTTATGTGCTCACCACAGTGGTGCCACCATGTGGAAGTAGTATAACAGAATTGATAATTAATTGATATAGGTTGAAATGATCTTTTTGCCTTTGTCTTTCCCCCAGCTTTTAAGGATTGGATTCATTTCAAATATTACACCCAAAATGAGACTTTCAAAGATACTTCAATAACACTTTATATTTGCATAATTCCAGTATGTCGAGAATTAAAATGTGTGGTACTTGCTCACCTCCCATTTTATTACTCTTCCTCTAGCCAAGGAGTGCCGGTATCACCATCACCACCCTTGCACAGGCATCCTTGGGCCTCTGCAAATTTCTCTTTCTTGCACGTCACAGGCAGACATCCCACATAGGGCTGCTTGTTTCCTGTTGAAATTTGGCATGTGAATGTGGAATAAACAGGGGTCCAAATCAACTAACGGGGTGGGAAGTGAGGGAGGAAGAACTGTAGATTCAGTTGAGGATTTTACCATGTTATTAGATGCCCAGAGTAAACCCACCCTATCCCCCACCCCCTGAGTACCCTTAAGGTGGCCTTCTCCAAGAACTCTGTCGATGACTCCTTTATTTTGGACCTCTTAGGCATTTATAAGAAATTCGTCTTATTATTTTGCCCATAAAGGTGACACACTGTGCTTTGCACTGTTTCTGAAACCAATTCCTTTGAGGAGGTTTTATCTCACCCACCAAAGTGTAGGCTCCTAAAAGGCAAAACTGTCATATCCAAGTTTCAAAATTTCCTATGTATGCTCCAACTACAGATCATAGTTGATGCTTAATTAAGGCTTATTTGTTTCTAGAATCTCCCCTACCCCTGTTCCCTCTAAATGGGTTACCGGACAGGTCGGAAGTTTTGTGAACCTCTGGTTGACACCAACAGTCCTAAACACTGAGTCCTCTCCTTAGTAATAGGCCCGCTCTCTTCCTCATTCTCAGGTATAATAAAACCCAGTAGCTTGTTTCCAATTGTTTACTTTGTTATTATTTTTTAACCCACACAAGTGTTTCTATAAGAAACCTCCAGAAAACCGGGAGTCCAGCAGGTTGACTTACCCAAGTCTCACAGCTGGTATGAGGAATTTAAGTGCCGGTGTGCCTGACTCATGCCCATGACTATGTCCTCTGGGCCACAGTGATTTTGCTCAAGACAATGGAGAAGGGAATGATCTGCAAAATGAAATGTTTTTGAAAAATGTAGAAAGAGGGCTGGGCATGGTGGCTTACACTTGTCATCCCAGCAATTTAGGAGGTCAGGGCAGGAGGATCACTTAAAGCCAGGAGTTTGAGACCATTCTGGGCAACAAAGCAAGATTCTGTCTCTAAAAACAGAAAAAGTAGCCAGGCATGGTGGCATGCACCTGTAGTTCCAGCTATTCCAGAGGCTGAGTCAGAAGAATCCCTGGGCCCAGGGAGTCAAGGCTGTGGTAAGCCATGATTGTGCCATCGCCTAGGTGACAGAGTGGGACTTCAACTCAAAAAAAAAAAAAAGATAAAAGGTTAGCTGGAAGGCGTAGTATAAATACCCTAGACTCCCCTTAAAGGGCGTGTTTTTATTCTATACTCTGTTCCGAAGCCAGTCTTCCCTGGAAGGGAAAAATCTTATGGACTCTCAACTTCTGTCTTGGTCTTATATTTCTGGGCTCAGATCCAACTGAGGGCTGAGGACAAGACTTGTTTGTGACCAAGCCTTCTCATCTTTGCCATTTCCCCTTTACTCCTGGTTCCTAGACTATTACCTTTCTTTGTAAGCCTTCCTTTTCTCTTCACTTCTCTTACACATTTATGACCAGTGATGAAAAAGCACAATCACTTGATTCCCCCAACATAATAACTCTCACATAACCAGCATAGGAATAAACGTGCATGTCATTATCTTGCTATATTTGAGATGTCACAGAAAGGCCCTTCCTAAGAATGCCAGTTCAGAAAAAACTTCCCCATCACTCAAGCTTTGGGGGAGGTTTATAATTCTCACAAAATTCCACCAGAGGGCACTATGCTCACATCACGCTGGCCAAGCCTCTGGCTCGCCAATCCTAGTAAACAAGTCTCCCAGGAACTAGTTTAAAAGAAGTATGTTCTCACTCATATAATGGACCTTGAACATCCAATGCAATACTATAAGAAAACGACTGACGGTACTGGGAAACTATGGGGGGGAGGGGGATGGGATTAACAGTAGCAAATATCTGTTGGGGGATGGGAAAACACCTCTTATCAACAGGGTGCCTGAATGAAACGTAATTGTACACCTAACGCTTAACTGTACCCCACAAAACCATAATAAAAAATACTGATTAATTAAAAAAATAAATAAAAAATAAAAACCCCTGATCAAGAAAAAAAAGAAGTGGGAGAGGAGAAAAAAAGGGCAGGAAAAAATAGAGAACAGACAGGTATTGCCCAAGCATCCAGAAAATATACCTTAGGGCTGTTTGTTTCCCGTTGAAATCTGGCGTGTGGGCGTAAAATAAACAGGGATCCAAGTCGACTAATGGGGTGGGGGTGGGGGGTCGGGAAGAAAGAACTGTGGATTCAGTTGAGGATTTGTTTGTGGAAAGGACTAACTAAAGGACACACTCTGATCCAAAGAATGTTTTGACCAACCAGTCTAGAGAACAAGGATACCGCTCTGTAGGCACAAAATTTATCTGTGAAAATCCCACATTCAATGAAATGAAGGGCAAGCCGGGCTCGGTGGCTCAGCCTGTAATCCCGCGCCTTGGGAGGCTGAGGTGAGTGGATTGCCTGAGCCCGCGGGTTCGAGACTCGTCTGGGCAACTTGGTGAAACCTCATCTCTACAATAAATCAAAAAATTAGCCGGGCCTGGTAGCGCACGCCTGTAATTCCAGCTACCCGGAAGGCTGAGGCGGAAGGATCGCCGGAGCCCAGCAGGTCGAGGCTGTGGTGGCCAGGAGTAGACACTGCACTCCAGTCTGGGCGAAAGAGTGAGATTCCAACTCAAAAAAAAAAGAAATGAAGGGCAGATTTTTAGATGTGCAAAATGACCTACAGAGAGTCCTTTAAAGGGTACCTGTCCTACAGAGAACTTGCCTAGATTTTTCTAGTAATCTAGCTATTCACAAAGAAAATATATATTGAATATCTGCTCTATGGACGTCACTGGGTACGTGATAATGTAGAACTCAGAGGTAAGCTGGTTGGTCCCTGCACTCTGTGGTTTCCTCAGTGGGTACCATGAAAATTTCGGTATTTTAGAGGTGGTGGCCAGGAACACATCACCTATACACTGAGGAGACTGAAGGAAGGGGAACAGAAAAGGGTTCTCCAAGGAGTGGCACCTTGAAAGCACATTAGGCTCTAAAATACTGCCCTAATGTGACTTCAGCAAGTTAGCACAAGTTATCTAGGCCTAGTTCCTCATATTTAAGTTAGAATGATGTGCATATTTCATTCTAGAATTGTATGGCTTTAATTTTCTCAATAGAATGGATTTTCCCATGCTGTCAGCTGAGACGAACTTGATTCTTCCCAACTTTCCAAGTACTGTTCTAGTAGAGACAAGATTTGGGGTAGAGTTCAAACAGACCCAAACTTTCAGTCATAACACGCAGTTTGGGAAAAATGGAGTGTTCCCTATGTTCCTATGTTTGGATGATTTCAACAGGCATTCGATGGAACTAAAATTAGGCTAAAGAGATACAGCTGAGACATGAACTTCCAACTTTCTGAACTGAGAAATATCAAACAATCAAAGAAAACAAAGAACCTTTCCTCCATGCTCAGTATTAGTCACTGAATTGAAGCATAATTAAAGCCTACCTAAGACACAAGTCTTTGCTTTTCTAATTGTATAGAGTAAAATTTGAAAACTTAGCCAACCACAGCTTCTGTCCAAAATATGGTTTAAAAATAACGCCATTAACTTCCAGAACGGTTTATTATTATTGTTACTTTGTTTGGGTTTTAAATTCTACTGAGGTCTTTTCTTTTGGAAAGAACTGGTTTTTGTTTATTAAATACTAATAAGAACAACAGTTTACAATTCTGGGTTGGGTTTCCAGAGTGTTCCCCCACACTGGGTCTCCATTGTGTCTCTTTAATATAATTACGGCTTGCAGTGAATGCCTGTTGAAATCGTTCATATGTAGGGAAAACTGCATTTCCTGAATAGCATGTTAGAGTTGAAGGTTTGAGTTCGTTTGAGCCCTACCCTAAGTTCTGTGTCTAACGAATATAAGTGTAAGGCACTGGGAAGGCATACTCAGATCACCAGGTTAAGGACTACGTACCTGCAGAGGATAGATTCTCTAAAAGAGAGAAAAGAGATGTGAGGGCAGCTCACAGGTAAAGCCTACCTAAGACACAAGGCCTTGATTTTAGGCAACCGAACAACACTGAAGAAATGCTTTTAGTCTCAGGTCATTTCTGCAGATTTGGAACAAAATCTTTACCTGCAATAATGCTCTCCCACTCCACCCACCCCTAAGAGAGCTGAACGTGACTTCAAAGCACAAGCAGTGGAAACCCCTGTCAGCTTCAATACTGCGTGTACCAAGAGACAGAAAAGTTCATGGGTTCAAGCATTCTAATTCTCTTTTTAATGGAGGGGGTAGAGAATGGGGGCGGGTGGCAATTTAGGGAAGAAGGGGAAGAAGAACAAAGGGCAGCAGACACAGCAAAGTCGAACTGGATAAAACAGACCTTCTACTTTTAACTTCTCTAAAAGGACAGGCTGGGCTTCTAGGGGCGAACCAGTAAGAGGACTTGCTTCTGCTTTTCCTTCCCTCATACACTCTTAAGCTTCCCTGGTGAGCCCTTGGACTCATCTGGGTCCTAATTTGGTTGGTTCAAGTAAATGTGGGGCTAACCAAGGAGGACAAGGCCTCTTGTTCACTCCTCAAAGAGTCAGTGGTCATGTATTATGTCCCTAACCCTTACAAAGCTTGCCCCTGGTCACATGAACGGATCAAAGCAAATCCATTTCCATTCTCGGAAAAGCAGCTCAAAGCACACGTTCTCTTGATGGTGCCGCCGTCATTTCTGTGTGGTCAACAAACATTATTTATTGAACACTCACCCGTGTTGCTACTGGGGGGTGAAGATGAACAAACTGTTCAAGGAGGTCAAGATACCTAGCAAGGCAGCAGGCACTCAAAGGACAGAAATACCTTAAGCCTAAAAAGCTGCATTTGCACCTTACTATTCCATTTTCTATTATGTTTGCTATCCCCACCTCAAGTTCTGTTGGTGGGTGCAGTAGAACAGGGGTCCCCAAACCCCAGGCCCCACCACAGGTCTGTGACTTGTTAGGAACTGGGCTGCACAGCAGGAGGTGAGCAGCTGAAAGTGGAGCTCTGCCTATTGTTAGGTAAGCGGGGCATTAGATTCTCATAGGAGTGTGAACCCTATTGTGAACTGCCTATGTGAGAGATACAGGTTGCGCACTCCTTATGAGAATCTAATGCCTGATGATCCTCCCATTCTCTCTGTGGAAAAGCTGTCTTCCATGAAACTGGACTCTGATGCCCAAAAGATTGGGGACCACTGCAGTAGAAGGCTCTGTTATGCTGTGGTAATTTGGCACCTGGAAATTAGTATCTTTAAAAAAAAAAAAGATATATATGCATACATGCATACATATATATGAAATTAACATCTTTTAGCCACGTGCAGTGGCTCACGCCTATAATCCTAGTACTTTGGGAGGCAGAGGCAAGAGGATTGCCTGAGCCCAAGAGGTTCAAGACCAGCCCGGGCAACTTGGTGAGACTTCGTCTAACAATAAATTAAAAAAAAAAAAATTAGCCAGGCATGGTGGTACACACCTG